>NC_024512.1:1749830-1751361 GCF_000001215.4 Drosophila melanogaster | reverse complement strand
TTTTAAGTTTTCTTTAAACTTGGTTTTAAGTTTCTTGATTTTAAGTTTTCTTTAAACTTGGTTTTAAGTTTCGGAATTAAAAAATTTAAATTAATTTTTGTTTCCGACCGCACGGGATTTTATTTTGAATACTACTTTCACGTAGATTCTTTTGCGGATCTCTAAAATATTTTTGAATCACTATTTTAATTCGCTGATCTTGGATAGCTAGTCGTATAGCATATCCTTCAGTTGATCAGTACCGTACTAAAAGGACTCTTTTATTTTATTGGATCCTACCGACTGCGCCAATTAAATACTTGCAATATTTATAAGTGAAAAAAATATAATTTTTATTTCACTAAATGATTACAATCTTTTTATTTGAGAAGAACACCGACCTTTTACAATTAGGTCTCAAACTGAACTCTGATAATTATTCTGATTTGATTGACGTTCAAGCCTCGGTATCGAGCTTTTCTAATATGGACTTTAGACTTTAGGATTCTGATCGTGAAGAGAAAAAGCTTTGCGTTTCTCTTGGATTCAAGTGCATTTGCTCTTGGATACAAGTGCTCTTAGATTCTTATAATTTGTTTATTGAAATCGATACTTTTGTTTTTCGGGATTGCGGCTCCGAGCTTTGAACGTGGGAATGTGACGATGGGGTGAGGCTTAAGCAAGGAATTGTTTAAATTAGGGGACGGATGTTTAGTCTACCAGTGGGTGACTTATCTAGAATTGGGGTTTTTTTAACAATCTTATTCTTTCTGGTATCTGTTGGGTACATCCGGAGTAGTGTATGTTGTATTGGGGTGTATATGTTGTAAGTGTATTAGTATGTAGGCATATGCTTAAGTCTTAGGGACTTATGGATATGTCACTATATATTGAGTTGCTAATATATGTATATACATATAATTTAACTTTGTTGTGGTATAAATTATTTTAAAAAAATAATTTTTTATTTATAACTTATAACTTTATTACAAGACACTTATTCTTATCTAGTGGTTCATTTGTAAAGCTCAAATGGCATACATACAATTTCCCGTTGTTAATAGAAAAGGCTGTTTTTTCAATACCTGACTCATTCTTTAAGATTTGGTGAAATACTGATTCCAAATCATTTGTTGAGAAATATTTAGACTTTCCTAAGTTAGATACATACGGGTCTTGCATCAGGTATCTGTCCGGCATTGTGTTTTCGCTTAGTTTTTTATAATCAATTACTAGTCGATGTTTTAGAGTTCCATCTTTATTTTGACCCTTTTTGGGCACTACTAAGACTGGTGAAATATAAGGGCTTCTACTTGGTCTTATAATTTGTTCTTTTAGTATTCTATCGATTTCATTATTAACGAAATCTGAGACTGACATAGCATAAGGATATTGTTTTGTATAAATTTCCTTATCATTGTCAGTATTTATAGATTTCTGTGTGTTTTTCAAATATTTTTTTCTTTACTTTTTTTATATTTTACATTTTTAGATTATTTCTCATATAGATTTTTGAAAATTTATATTTTCAGTTTTCGAATATATTTTGTAT
>NC_024512.1:1748507-1749730 GCF_000001215.4 Drosophila melanogaster | reverse complement strand
AAGTCGCCCTTCAGGCCTCTGAAGAAGGTGTCAAGTGCCTTGTCTCTGTAGGATTTGGCAAAAAGATCTATTGATTCTTGTCCCATTTCAATGCAAGTAATTTTGTTCAAAATAAGGTATAGGTGGGTATAAATTCACTGGAAGAAATCCGCTGTACTTTGATTTCCTTGCACCAGCGAGGTCATTTGTGATGATGATTGTGGGTGATCCTGCTAATGATGAATATATTTTTAATATTCTTTCTACGCTTTTTCTGAGCTAAATTCTCCTGCTTGGCCAGAAAATTCCCTTTAGCACTTTACTATATCTTGGACTCGTTCTAATTCACTCATATTAACATTATTGATATGGACCTCTTGATCAAGTAGTGGTGCAGTGTCTGAATTTAATTTTTGGTTCGAAATTCTCTCTACTATTTCCTGAATTTGTCCCTGCATATTGGCTACGTTAAGGGCTTGGTTTACCCTTACCCTTTCGGGGCCTGTGTTATCATTAAGTAGGGCAGGCCTAATTAGATTGTTGGGTTTGCCATGATTATTTATAAAATATTTTTTCTTATTATTTTCTCAAAGTGTTTCTCATATAGGTTTTGTATGTTTTCAGAAAATGTTAAAAAAAAAAAAAAATATTTTCTCGTAAAGATTTTGTATGTTTTATATTTTATAATATTTCTCATATAGATTTCTGTGTGTTTTTCAAATATTTTTTTCTTTACTTTTTTTATATTTTACATTTTTAGATTATTTCTCATATAGATTTTTGAAAATTTATATTTTCAGTTTTCGAATATATTTTGTATGTTTTTCAGTTGTATTTTCTCTTATTTCTTAACTTGCTTAACTTACGGTATAAAATACATCCTGAACCGGTTATTTGGTATTCTTCCTTTTTGCTCCTGGGGGCTACTGGGGTACCTTCGTAACACTTTTGTCCAGTCGTCTGGACTTTCTACTTTTGACTTTCCTAAATTAGATAATTTTACAGACGGGTCTTACATACGGTATTGTGTTTTCCTTTAGTATTTTATTGTGGAAAGTATGTACACATGTATGCAAAAGTCACATGGCCTGCATATACTCCTGCATAGCAGAGAGTATTTGTAGAGAGAGGATGAGTCGCTCATTTGCATCTAAGCTACATTCTATTTGTAGCTTCGTGGTATGTGACCTCGCATGTGTGTCTATGATCTACGCAGCGTCAGTCGATTGATGAAAGCGAGAGTG
>NC_024512.1:1747233-1748407 GCF_000001215.4 Drosophila melanogaster | reverse complement strand
CAATGTTATTTCTTCTCATTCCCTTCTGGGGCGGTTCCCTTTTAATGGTGATTTATAATTATTACTCTGACGATAGTAGTTATTATTCGGACGATTTTCATACCTTATGGGACTATCTACCTGCATTGGTTCTGGTGGGGGTTGTACCTTAGAATTGTTATTTAAATTCCAAATATTATTTTGGCCACAGTTCCCGCTTGCCGGCCAATTATTATTGCTATTATTGTTCTAATTATTTTATTTCATTATTATCGACATCCTGACTAAACGCGGAGTCAGCATTTGAACTAAGTAGTGCCATCAGCATTGCATCAAAGTATTGTCACAGAATTAGTTTCGTGTGGGCAATGAACCTCTTGGCGGCCTGGCGGATGGTGCCGAATTGTATGGAAGAAGTGATGTCTTTAGGTGGTATAGGAGCTTCCCCAACAGGAATTTTAACAGGCATCCGATATACTTATTTTTGTTGCAAATTGTACATTTTTTTGGGTATTCCTTTAATGTGATAAATAAATTTGGCCAATAATATAATCTATTGATTTGTTTGTAATTTTCGTCTAGTCCTCTAAGCGCTCGACTCTGTGTTTCTTCTATTATGATAGCATTACTTTCTACGTCTTTCAGAAATATTTTGATAATAAAATTATTTTTTAAGGGTAATTGAATATGATAAAGATCTTCTCATGTGCAACGAATTTAACGGTTTACGGGTTTCATGTATAACATTTTCAAGACTACTTTTAGCAGAATATTGTGTTATTTGATTTGAGCTTAACTGGTTCAATATCGTTGTTCGTAAAATTATTTATTTGTATTCGAGATAACGCGTCAGCTTCGACATTTGTCGTTCCGGGTTTATATAAATTAAAGTAAACGTTTGTTTATTTTCACAAGAAGTTAGTTCGGACCGGTGGTTCTTCTTTATTTTGACAAAAATCGGAAGTAAATTTAAAGTACAAAATTGGGTGGTATTTATACCCCCCAGAACCGTCGCTGCTTCTGCTATCGTCAGTGACAACTCCGTTGCTGATCTGCCATCGTCGCACCCACGGAAGCGCTCCAGACGCTGATCTTGCATTTATTGGCTACTGCAGGGGCACGGACGGATGCGCATGAAAGCCTTTGCAGATTGTTGTGGCGAATTCTTTTGGTGTTAACTCCTCCGCCTTTAAAA
>NC_024512.1:1667674-1747133 GCF_000001215.4 Drosophila melanogaster | reverse complement strand
AACATTTAAGTTTGATATCGTTCATAGTTATTTGTATGAAGGGGTATGTTCTTCTTCTACTTCTGATTCCGATCCCGAGGCAAGTTGATAAAATTTTCACTGGTATCCATTTTAGACTGACCACTGGAACTTTCACGCTGCCTTTTTTGGGGCTGGTTAGTAGTAGAATAAGATGTGGGTTTTTGAAAATTTAGAGCGTTTTGCGCTCTACCTTGTTCTAACTTTTGTTTGAACTCATTGTATGTCGCTTGGTTGCTTTCAACTTTTTTTGAATTATTACTTGCATAATTATTTCGATTTTGACTTTGCTGTGCTTGAATATAATAAGGTTTTATACCTTGGTCATTATTATTTCCTTTATTCTTCTGAGAACCATTATTTTTACTACTGCTTTGTAGTGTAGATGGACTGTTTAATTTGGCTTTAGCTTTTTCTGTATTTAATACAATTGTATCGTAAAGGCCTTCCCTTTGTGCTACTTGTCTTAATAATGTTGTTGTTGTAATATCATATCTTGCTAATGTCATGAACATTCTGTCTGGAATTCTTTTATAAATTACATCTTTAATAGTATTAGCCATTGCGGCGGTATAAAGAGTTGTATTTGTATAATTATTTTCTAATGATAATTTACTTGAAATTTCGAACATCTTATTTTCTAGTTCTTCTACAAACTTACGAATACTACCACTCCAGTAGGTGTTGTAAAGTCTTCTTAGCAACTCTTCGTATGGGATTTGGGTTTTAAATTCATCAATGAGGACTGATCGTAGTTCAGCCCAAGTGTTGCACTGTTGTAGCTGGGATACTTCTTGTGCATGTTGGGACAGCTGCCTCTCGATGGCACTGTAGAGTACACTATGTTGCCTCTTGTCTGTTGTCGGGTATAGGGACATCACGAAGTCCACACGTCTCACAAATGATACCAGTTCTCTTGTGGAACCGTCAAATGTTGAGATGTGACGAATCTGGCCCAAAGCCTGATTCAAATGTAATTCAGATAGAATCATAATTTGTTCGCTGGGTTGTGCCATGTTGTTGGCTATAGTTGATTTTTCTTTGTATCACTTTGTAGCAGTCCAATCAATGCTAGATGGGCTACACAACCTGGTAACAGTCACACCTTTTATTTATTTTGGTGGGTCACACTTTAATGGTCACTTGCAGTTTTTTAATTTATATTTGTATTAATAGTATCCAACATCGAGAGTTAGATAACTGTTCACAAATATTTTGTCACATAAGTTCTTTTGCGGATCTGCTTTGTATAAACTGAAGCACAAGCGAAACTTTGTTCGTCACGAGTTGCGCTTTATTAATCTCGAACTTATCTATTAGCTCTAAGAGATTATGTTCACACGCGGATCCTACCGGCTGCGCCAATTACAACTTCGCGGTTTGTTGGTTTATTAAAAAAGTATTTTTATTGATCAAAAACTTAAGCGAATGTCGGAGACAAATTCACGTCTTACACGCTTAGCAAACCCTTGGCTGAGCTTATTTACTTCTTCATATTGAGCGTACATAGGCTCTCATTTATGTTTACGTTAATTAGGCGCTCTCTTGAGTGGATTGCGCATGGATATAGATCAGCCGAGTTTGAGCTACGTGGAAAGTTTTGACCCTTAAAGCTGTGTTAGCAGTTTTGACCCTCTGGTGGGAGTCGCGAATGCGGCTGCGGATGTTTATGTCTGTTGGATTGGGTGCCTTCTTGAGTGGATCACTCATGGGTACTGATCAGCCGAGAACTTGAGCTGCGTAAGCGGTTTTGACCCTTTGGTGGGAATAACTGATTCGGCAGCGGATGTTAATGTTTACATTAGGGTAGGCTGGATTTGTTATTGTCACCAGAATTTGGGTTCTTATTGGATACATGATTTTATGACTTATATCCTAAGGCATTCTATGATTTTGTGTATGGCTGTTCCTATGTGGTTATGTATGTGTGTGTGTGTGTAAGTATATGTGGTCTTATACTATGGCACATATGCTACTATATACATATAATTTAACTTTGTTGTGGTATAAATTATTTAAAAAAAATAATTTTTTATTTATAACTTATAACTTTATTACAAGACACTTATTCTTATCTAGTGGTTCATTTGTAAAGCTCAAATGGCATACATAAAATTTCCCGTTGTTAATAGAAAAGGCTGTTTTTTCAATACCTGACTCATTCTTTAAGATTTGGTGAAATACTGATTCCAAATCATTTGTTGAGAAATATTTTGACTTTCCTAAGACCCGTATGTATCTGGGTCTTGCATCAGGTATCTGCCCGGCATTGTGTTTTCGCTTAGTTTTTTATAATCAATTACTAGACGATGTTTTAGAGTTCCATCTTTATTTTGACCCTTCTTGGGCACTACTAAGACTGGTGAAATATAAGGGCTTCTACTTGGTCTTATAATTTGTTCTTTTAGTATTCTATCGATTTCATTATTAACGAAATCTGAGACTGACATAGCATAAGGATATTGTTTTGTATAAATTTCCTTATCATTGTCAGTATATATTTCTCCTCGAATATCGATTCGAAATGGAAGTTGCATATTTATCTTAGAATCTTAATCTGCGAAATATTGAGTCTAAATAAGCTATGTGATCTTGTAACGATGGCGAGAAAATTATGATGTCATCCAGGTAAACTAAACATCCATCACTCTTTGAAACGTTGCTGGAGCGTTTGTGAGGCCAAACGGCATACGAATGAACTCATAATGTCCTTTTTTTAAATTTTGTTCAAAATCTTATTTTCTAAATCTTTTATTTAAATTGATATTAGATTATGAATTTATTCTTTGTCGGAAAATTCAAGGACGGTGTGTTCATGTTTTGTGGATCACAAACTATTAGTTTTCTTGTTGACGGATAATTCAACGTCGGCTTGCTCAGGATTCTTTGATCCCAAGCGGATCAACGGATGACGGATAATTCAACGTCGGCTCCCGATTCTTTGATAAATACTTTTTACTTTAAATACTTTTTGTATAATATATTCTTTTAATGGAAGAACATTTTTTCCTCAATTAAACAGAAAAGCACAAATCGTTTTTTCCTCATTGTCATAATATTCGAGCTTTTCTTTTTTCCAATTAAATTTCTTAATAAATTGTACCCAATTAGTAAGTCTGATTCTAAACCTTCTATTTCATAAAATAGATGTTTTGTTTTAAATATTGTTAATATATGGTAATATTTTATAATTGTATATCCATGAACTGTAGATACCCTGATAGACGCGATGTAAAAAAGAGAACAGAAACGAGGAAATGAACATAATGAGAAATAACTATATTAAATAATAGTGTTAGTACGATCTAATTATGTACTAAAAAAGTTAAAATTTATTGCTTTAAGAGCGGCAGAGAGTCAATATTACAGATTATAAAATAAAGTCTATTATAGTCAGAACATAATACCCTGTAACGATTTAAGATATTGATTTAAGATAAGGGGTATATAGTTTCTAGTTCGAGAAGAACACCAAGATCATCAACCGTGTTATTCTGTCCAATGGGCACCCACTTAGAGTGTAAGTCGTGCGTAGTGGAATTTTGTGAAAGCCGCTATTGAGGTCAATGACTGAGAAAATCTTATTCTGTCCTAGTTGTGCAAGTACGTTGTTAATGTCCGGGGTAATGGGTAATGGGGTATCTGTCTGGAATGGTAACCATGTTTTATTTTAATTCTTTTTTTATTCTGTACCCCTTTTTCATATTAATTTTGGCTTTTACTTCGCGCAGTGTATCTTTTTCGATAATGTCATCGAAGGTCTTTAAGAAGGGTAGTATAAAACATTTAATAAAAGTATTTTTTAGGTCGAAAGGATTGGAGATTTTATGGTGTGTTATAAGAATTTTTCCGTATTCATTGAGTGTTGCATCATCAGTTTCTGTTTGTTCGTCATTGTACTCTGTAGTTTGTTCGCTAGCGGTGTCTATATGAAAATTTGTCTGTTTTTGGTCTGGCAGTCCTTGGGGTGATGGTCTCTTTTCCTGCTGTCTAAATCTGGATCTGTTCATGTAGTTACCTTGTTTTGTCTGCATAGTTCTATCTATGTCCTTAGGCTCTGGCCTAGGGTGTGGCTTTGGGGCCGATGGTCTTGGTGGCTGTGTTGTCCCTCCATATTGTTGCTGTGGTACAAAATGAGTTACTCTAGGGGTCCGTGGAACATAAGCCCAGTGTGGAATGAATGGTTGTCGACTTGCGTTTGAGAGAATTGTTGAACGGATTTTCTTGATAGGTCCTCTTCTTCTTGGTCCTCTACCAGGACCTTCGAATTTTCTTAAATGGGTTTGGCTATTATTTGCATAATTGGTCCTAAATTTTTGGTTTTCCAACTTCTCGCATAGCTGAAGTTTCCCAACAGTCTGTCACATTTCAATGCAAGTAATTTTGTTCAAAATAAGGTATTGGTCCGCTGTACTTTGATTTCCTTGCACCAGCGAGGTCATTTGTGATGATGATTGTGGGTGATCCTGCTAATGATGAATATATTTTTAATATTCTTTCTACGCTTTTTCTGAGCTAAATTCTCCTGCTTGGCCAGAAAATTCCCTTAAGCACTTTACTATATCTTGGACTCGTTCTAATTCACTCATATTAACATTATTGATATGGACCTCTTGATCAAGTAGTGGTGCAGTGTCTGAATTTAATTTTTGGTTCGAAATTCTCTCTACTATTTCCTGAATTTGTCCCTGCATATTGGCTACGTTAAGGGCTTGGTTTACCCTTACCCTTTCGGGGCCTGTGTTATTATTAAGTAGGGCAGGCCTAATTAGATTGTTGGGTTTGCCATGATTATTTATAAAATATTTTTTCTTATTATTTTCTCAAAGTGTTTCTCATATAGGTTTTGTATGTTTTCAGAAAATGTTTTCTGTATTTTCTCGTAAAGATTTTGTATGTTTTATATTTTATAATATTTCTCATATAGATTTCTGTGTGTTTTTCAAATATTTTTTTCTTTACTTTTTTTTATATTTTACATTTTTAGATTATCTCTCATATAGATTTTTGTATGTTAAAAAAAATTTATATTTTCAGTTTTCGAATATATTTTGTATGTTTTTCACTTGTATTTTCTCTTATTTCTTAACTTGCTTAACTTACAGTATAAAATACATCCTGAACCGGTTATTTGGTATTCTTCCTTTTTGCTCCTGATTTAGTTTTTTATAATCAATTACTAGTCGATGTTTTAGAGTTCCATCTTCATTTTGACCCTTTTTGGGCACTACTAAGACTGGTGAAATATAAGGGCTTCTACTTGGTCTTATAATTTGTTCTTTTAGTATTCTATCGATTTCATTATTAACGAAATCTGAGACTGACATAGCATAAGGATATTGTTTTGTATAAATTTCCTTATCATTGTCAGTATTTATTTCTCCTCGAATATCGATTCGAAATGGAAGTTGCATATTTATCTTAGAATCTTAATCTGCGAAATATTGAGTCTAAATAAGCTATGTGATCTTGTAACGATGGCGAGAAAATTATGATGTCATCCAGGTAAACTAAACATCCATCACTCTTTGAAACGTTGCTGGAGCGTTTGTGAGGCCAAACGGCATACGAATGAACTCATAATGTCCTTTTTTTTAAATAAAATCTTATTTTCTAAATCTTTTATTTAAATTGATATTAGATTATGAATTTATTCTTTGTCGGAAAATTCAAGGACGGTGTGTTCATGTTTTGTGGATCACAAACTATTAGTTTTCTGTTTTTTTTTTTTTTTGTGTAGCCTTTTATTTATTATTTAAAATCTGTCCTAGTGGACAATAATTAAATTTTTTGGAGGGAAACATTAACGTAAGGGGAGTACATCGAGTGTACTTGGGTAGGGGTTAAGTATGATTAAGTATGTTGAGTAAGGTCAAGCTGTGCGTTCTCTGCAGGCGTCTTAGGGATTGGCTATGGTCTAGAAGGTTGACGGCCAGGTGGTTGTGGTGGTTCTCCAGTCTGCTAGCATATCTCACACTGTGTCTGTAGATTTCGTCGTCTACCCATGGAATCCCGAGCTCCTCGTGGATGGCGGAATTTTCGTGGTAGGGATGGGCGTTGGAGACTATTCTCAAAAATCTGTTTTGGAATCGCTGGATCTTCCTTCTATGTGATGTGCTTGCAGTGCCCCACAGCTGAATTCCGTACGTCCAGATTGGCTTGAGAATAGTCTTGTAGACGAGAATCTTTAGTTTCTCTCGCAGTTTGGACTTTTTACCGATGAGCCAGTGGAGTTTCTTAAGGCGTATGTTGGCCTGTATACGCTTTCTGTTGATGTGGGGGCCCAAGTCAGCCTTCTGTCCAGGGTCAGCCCTAAGTATTTGGGGGTGCTGGAGGTAGGGATGGTGTCGCCGTCGATTGAGAAAGGGGGGCATTCTCCTCTGCGCAGAGAGAAGGTGGTGTGGGAGGATTTATCAGCGTTGATCAGGATGTTCCAGCGTTTCAGCCATGGATGCAATGCATCCAGTTGCCTCTGGATGATGGCTGATGCTCGTTGAGGGTTTGTTGCGGTGGCAAGGAACGCCGTGTCATCTGCATAGGTGGCTGCTGTGAGGTAACGGGAGGGTATGATAGGGATAATTCAACGTCGGCTTGCTCAGGATTCTTTGATCCCAAGCTTGTTGACGGATAATTCAACGTCGGCTTGCTCAGGATTCTTTGATAAATACTTTTTACTTTAAATACTTTTTGTATAATATATTCTTTTAATGGAAGAACATTTTTTCCTCAATTAAACAGAAAAGCACAAATCGTTTTTTCCTCATTGTCATAATATTCGAGCTTTTCTTTTTTCCAATTAAATTTCTTAATAAATTGTACCCAATTAGTAAGTCTGATTCTAAACCTTCTATTTCATAAAATAGATGTTTTGTTTTAAATATTGTTAATATATGGTAATATTTTATAATTGAATATCCATGAACTGTAGATACCCTGTTAGACGCGATGTAAAAAAGAGAACAGAAACGAATACAAGATAGAGAATTTTTAAAGATACCATTCAGATACCTTGAAATCCAATTTAGAAGATTAACAGGGAAACCTAAAAGATCAAGTTTCCTTACTAGAAGGTAATGATTAACGGAGTCAAATGCTTTACTAAAATCTGTGTAGTTTTGATCTGTTTGAAGATTATTTTAAAACCCCTGTAATAATTTTAATTTTATTTATGAGTAATGTCCTTTTCTTTTTTACTTCGTTGTAGAATTCTGTATTGCTTAAGCGTCCCTGTCTAAGGATGCTTAATTCTAATTCGAGAATATGGATTGGTCTTTTATCGTTATAAATAAAATCCAATCAGGAAAAAATTGCTTGGTAGTTTAACACGGTACCATGGTTAGTTAGAGCATCATGTCCTGCTCCCATGATTTTTTAAAGTAAAATTTGAATTTTTTTAGGCTCTTCTATCGCTTATATTTTTTCATATATATTTTTTATACATTTATTAATCGGTTAATTAATTCCATTGTCAGATTGGTGGCGCTGGACTTCCCGACCGCAGGAAATGTTGGTGCTGAACCTCCGATTGCCATTGTTAAATTTAAATTTTCAAAACTATTTATTAAATTTTACAGATTGTTTTCTTTAATGGATTTTGTAATGTTTAATTTTTCAACTAATACTATTCCGTATTTTTGCTCTGAATTTATTTAAAATTTATTTTATTTGGGTTGGGCTTTATGCCTTCGGTAGTTACAATATGACCTAAGAATTCTGTTACATAAACTTACATTTGTCGAGTTGTAACTTTAGATTAGCTTCTTGTAGTTCAGCAAATACTTTACGTAGAGATAAGAAGTGTTCTTCCAATGAAGTGGAAAAAACTATTATATCGTCCATGTAAACTAAACAATCTTTGAAAATTAGGTCTTCTAAAAGATTGTCGATGCAACGTTGGAATGTTGCAGGTGCATTCTTCAATCCGAATGGCATTTAAGGGTATTCGTAATGTCCTTTTTTTTTGTGGAAAAGAGCTGTTTTCTGAATCAAGCTTTCGTCCATTTGGATCTGATAAAAACCTTTTGCTAAATCTATGCTAATGAAATATTGAGACCTTCCGAGCTTATCTTGTATTTCATCCATGACTGGAATTGGGTATTTGTCATCAATAGTAATTTCGTTTAGTTTGCGATAGTCGAATACTATCATAAACTTTGGTATCGCCTTTTTTCGGTACTATCCAGATGGGAGAACAATAAGGTGAGTTCGATTTCCGAACGATGTCGTGTTGTATTATTTCTTTGATTTGTAATTATACTTCATTGTCGTATGCTTGTGGGTATTTATAAGGTTTTCTATAGATTGGGTCTTCATGTTTAGTTTTGATGACATGCTTTACAATATGTGAAGGTCAAATTTTCGCCTTCTCTGTATTGTATGTCCCTAAACTCGTGAAGAATTTTAGTAAGGGCATTTGACACTTCATTATTTAGATGGTCAAGCCTGAATTCATTTGATTCGTTTAGTTCGTTTCCTATTGCGTAATTTGTTGTTATATTGATTTTTATTTTAGATAGTTGATGCATGGTTATAGTTTTGGCTTCTATTTTCTGTGTTGTATTTTGGACTGTGGTGATTTTTATTTAGGGTATTTTGAGTGCTTTAGAATTTTGGACGATCGGACCATATATCGTCATAGCAACCCTCTTGCTGGACAATTTGCTTTAACTTACTAACTTTTGTTATGTCAAACCTAGCTAAATGCATGTCTGGGAGTTTTTAATAATTAAATTTTTTACTGTATTGTTCATTGCGGGTATATAAATATGATTTTCTAGGGCTAGCTTATTTGTTATAATAAAGCATTTTGCTTATAATTCTTCTATGAACTTACGAACTGATCCATTGAATTGTGTGTTATATAGTCGTCTTAAAAGTTCTTCGAACGATGTTTGGGTCTCGAACTCCGCGATTAGGGCTTCCTTCAATTCCGGCCATGTGTTAGCTGCGCTGAGCTGTGATACTCTTTGGGCGTCACCTCCGATTTGCATTTTGCGTTTCAATCGCACTGAAGAGAATGTGTAAGTGACGGATGTCAGTTGTTGGGTAGAGTTTTAGTATGAACTCGATTCTTCTTATGAACGAGTGTGTTGTAGTTTTGTACCGGAAAATGTTGTTGTCTTTATTTAATACAGAAAACCTGGGGTTTCAGTTACCCTTTAATGGTCTTTTTCTTGCAGCACTAATGTAATTTTTAGTAGCGGTCACACCTCTATGGTGGGCTACCAAGTTGAAACTGTCTGACTGGCGGATTAGTTACTTCTTGTAGCACTGATTAGCCACAAAGTTGAAATAAATCACTCACGAAGGTACTTTTGTTGGTCACTATAAATTTAGGACCACCGACTGCGCCAATAACGAATCCAAGGTAATTTATTAGATAAAAAATAAATTTTTAGATTTAAATAAATTTACAAGTGTGGAAGCGGAGACAATTCACGTCCTATTCGTAGAGCGAAAGAATTAAATCTCATTGTAAGTTGTGAAGCTAACATTTAGCAAGCCTTTCCCTGAGACTTATTTACTTCTTTATGTGTTGAGCTAAAAGAGGCTCTCTTATGTATTTCTATGAATTGAGTGCTCTCTTGAGTGGATCGTGCATGGATACTGGAGAAGACAAGGATTTGAGCTGCGTAAGCGGTTTTGACCATTTCGTGGAAGTCGCGAAAGCGACTGCGTATGTTTATTTCTGTTGGATTGGGTGCCCTCTTGAGTGAATCGCTCATGGGTACTTGAGAACTTGAGCTGCGTAAGTGGTTTTTGACCATTTGGTGGGAATATCGGATTCGGCAGCGGATGTTAATGTTTACATTAGGGCAGGCTGGATTTTTTTTCACCAAAATTGGGCTTATGGGATACTTGAATTTATGACTTATATACTAAGTCATTATATGATTTTTTTTTGTTTTTTTTTCGCACTGGTCCCACGGCCACACCTCCCGCCCAACCGACCGAGGGGCGCTGCCGTGTATCGTACGGCTCGTTTCGCGAGATGATATAGACGGGATATACAAAAGAGAACAGGAACGAGGAAATTAATAATATGTAAAATTACTATATTAAATATTACTGTTAGTAGGATCTAATTATGTAATAAAATAGTTAAAATCGATTGCTTTAAGAGCGGCAGAGAGTTAAGATTACAGATAATAATAGTATAAAGTCTATTATAGTCAGAACATAAAACTCTGTAAGGGTCACGGAACTCATAGTTAGATCTACAATGATTTAAGATAAGGGGTATATAGTTTGAAGTGAATCTACTTGGAACCGAGAAGTTAGGCCGACTCAAGTCCGAATCAAGTCCGGACTCTCAACATCCCCACGATTAAGATAACAAATAAAGACTGTTCCAAGCATAGCTCTACGGTTAGCTAGGGACGGTAAATTAATTAAAAGTAGTCTACTAGAATAAGGAGGTAATATACGATTTGCATCCCAATTAAGGCGCCGCAAGGCAAAAAGTAAGAATTTTTTTTAGACCGATTCAATGCGGTCCGAGTGGACTGCGTATTGTGGACTCCAAACAGGTGATCCGTACTCGAGAATCGGACGGACTAACGAAATAAATAAGGTTTTAGTCAAGTAAGGATCATCAAATTCCTAAGACCACCTTTTTATAAGACCAAGCACACCCCTGGCCTTATTGACAATAGACGAAATATGGTCAGAAAATTTTAGTTTTGGGTCCAAAAGAACACCAAGATCATCAACTCGTGTTATTCTGTCCAAGATGCGTATTGGGTTGGCACGACAAAAGGTCATAACTTTACACTTTGAGCCGTTTAAGTCTAACACGTTATCACGGCACCATATTTGAAATCGATCTAGATCGGATTGTAAGTCTAAATGGCACGAAGTGTCCTTGTACTGGAGGCATAATTTAACATCGTCTGCGTACATAAGTACACGCGAATGTTTTATTATTAAGGGGAGGTCTTTAATGAATAAGGTAAAAAGAAGCGGACCAAGATGGCTCCCTTGTGGGACACTGGATGTGACTTGGAGAATACAAGATAGAGAATTTTTAAAGAGGACTTGTTGTGTCCTGCCATTCAGATAGCTTGAAATCCAATTTAGAAGATCAACAGGGAAACCTAAAAGATCAAGTTTCCTTATTAGAAGGTAATGATTAACAGAATCAAATGCTTTACTAAAATCAGTGTAGATGACATCTGTTTGAAGATTATTTTTGAAACCCTGTATTTCGAAAGAAGTTAGCTCCAAGAGGTTAGTGGCTGTTGATCTGCGTTTCATAAAACCGTGTTGACACGGTGATATGATTGATCTACATAGGTGCTGCAAATGAGGAGTGATAACATTTTCATTTTTGGGATAGCCGACAATTTAGAGATTCCTCTGTAATTGCTTGCATTCAGCTCGCTACCTTTTTTATGAAGAGGAATCACAAAGGACTCCTTCCATATATGAGGGAATTGTGAAGATTCCAGAGATAAGGTAAACAGTTTCAGTAGAGGCTTGCACAAGGCTTCCGCACAGACTCTGAGCACACAGCCAGGGATTCCATCGGGACCTGACGAATAGACCGGTTTAACACGCTGAAGATCGTTAAGCAGTGAGCTTTCGTTTAAAGTGGGGCAAAATATTAGATTCGACTTAGATACCGCATAAGAGTATGGCTGTTCGGAATGAGGTAAAGTTGAATATGTTGTTTGAAAAAACTTGGCGAATAGATCGGCTATTGCCTGACGTTCCCTAGTGTTTTCAAAAAACAGCGAGGAAGGGTAAGAACTTGTTTTTCGTTTAGTGCTAACGAAATTATAAAACTGTTTCGGATCCTGTGCAAACTGGAACTTACAACGGTTTAAATAATTTTTGTTGCACTGAGCGTTAAGCACGGTAAAGTTTAACCGAGCGCTTAAATATTTTGAAAGGATGGACTGAGAATCGGTATTTTTAAATTTTATATAGAGTTTGGACTTTACATTTCTTAGGTGTGTCAACTCTTTATTAAACCAAGGAGGTTTAGAGATTGACGGATAGTCCATCGGAACACAAGAGTCAAAAAAATGATTTAATTGCGGTATAAAACGTATTATGTTGCAGGATTAAAGATCGTATAAAGATGGAGAAGTAAAGATCGGACCAATTAAAGTCAGCTATAAAATTCTTTAGCCTCCGGAAATTTGCCTTGCGAAAACAGGAAATTCGCTTTGTTGACTTCTCTGAATTTACTTTTAATACAGTAACTATGTCGACTGGCACTTCGAAAGTAGGATGATATGGATCTTCAGGTTGAGGTGCTACCCTGGACAGAAACACACTTTCATGACTTGTTACAAAACATAGATCCAACAGTCGACCAAGAGAGTTTGGAATATAATTAACTTGCGACAACGATAAGTCGAGCAAGCCGTCAATAAAATCATGTTGTGCTAAAGGGAGAGGGATATTCGATTGTTTTTCTGGGGACCACATTGTATATTAAAATCACCAATTGGTCCCTGTTAGACAGTTTATTCAAGATGGACTGGACAGCGGACAGATGATTCTGATATTCTGGGAATTCAGAAGATGGCGGATTATACGAGCACGTAATATAAACCGATATGTCGAAAAAAGACAGCTTTACACACAAGAATTCCGAGTTACGGGATTCTTCCAAAAGTAACTGCTCCGACGCAAGGGTAGATCTAACCGCGATTAAGACTCCACCTCCCCATCTGGAGGGACGGTCAAACCTATATATAGTGTACATACCTGGGAAGACTTCGGAGTTAAGTATCTCCGGCTTTAACCAAGTCTCTGTGAGCACTATTATATGGGATGCAAATTAAAGACTATCACAATACAATTTGCTTAATTTACTACGCAAGCGTCTAACATTTTGATAGGATATAGTAAGATTCGTTGTTAGATTTTTGAAGAGGAAGAAGATGAAGAGGCGGATGGTGCAGTGGTCTGGCCACGTGAGGGAAGTTTAATTCCCACGGGCATCTTTTTCCTATTTTTGATCTTAGCTTCGAACTCTTTTACCACCATACTATCCGGCCAAAAATCACCCGAACATATGGTCGAAAAAGCTCGTTTGTGACAGTTATCTTGAAAGATGATATGTCCCTAGCGTAAGAGAAGTTAAATTTTTCCACTTTTATATTATCGGCTTATCCTGCAGATTGTATTTCTGAAGTGCCAACTTGTGCCGGTAGTCCGGACTCAATGTTCCCTTGTGGTGGTAAACTAATCGGGGCAGGTGGAATCACTGGTTGAGAAACCAGTACAGACAATTCGTAATTTTTAGGGTGGAGTCCCTCCACAGCGGATTGATCGGATTGCTCCGCATCTTTTTTAGCTGCCGATCTTAGCAACATATGCGGATTTGCTGCGATTGACAGCTGATCAGTTGTGGAGTCCTGTTAATCATTTGCCCGTGGTTGCGGGGCCTTAGGCAGCCTACCACCACCGACTTTTTTCCGCTTTGGAGATTCATCTAATAGCTTTAGGCCATTAAATTGAAATTAAATTAAATTCGTATACAATTCCACCTTTCAGCTTAAAATTTTCATACGTCTGCAATTTTTATATTTCTGCTATAGTTTTAATGTAGTAATCCTTTTCCTGGGCAACTTTTAATCTAGCTGCAACTTCTGAAGTTATGGCAAAAACGTCTTGTGGACATCGGCTGAGACCGTCAACGTGCTTCATCCTGCTGCCGGAGCGATGCTCGACTTCGAAATTAAGGTCCTGCAGAGCACGTCTCCACTGTTTACGAAAAAGCAGCGAAATCTGCAATCTGTCACCAACTTGAAATGTATGCCTAGCAGGTAGTAGCGTAATTTCTGCATGGCAAGATATGCTGCTTTAACCTCCAGAATGTAGCTGTGGCGCTTTGAATCGCTCTGCGACGTCTTTTTGCTCCAATAAAATACTGTATTCTGCTGCTTGTCAAACTCCTGGGTCAATACTGCACTAAATGCATCCTTGGACGCGTCAGTATGTAACTCAGTTAGTGTAGCCGTCTCTCGACCGTATATGCTTAGGTTCTAATGACAATGAATTTCTTAGACAGCTTATAGCGTTTATTTCTTCTGCCTCCATCTTGAAAACCTCGTCTTTTTTTTTAACAAGTTAGTTAAGGGGCGAGCGATCTGAGCGTAATCTCGAATGAAATTGCGAAAAAAAACAGAACCCCAAAAAGGATTTTTACGTCTTTCATGTTCTGTGGACCGTGTGGCCGTGTGGCAGCAACATATCGCTGTCTCTTTCTCTCTTCCTCACTCATGCTTTCGTATTCGCTGCTAGATGCCATCTCAATTTTATTCACGACGCTTCTAGAAATTTCTGACCGACGCCAACATACTTGCGAAATTTCACAACTTTTTATTTACACCTTTATATTTGGCACGTTTTACGTAATTCCACAACCGTTTAACTTTCTGCACTTTACAAATGGGTCAAATTTTTATTGTTTGTATTGGTTGAGCCTCCAATTGTATGACATTTATTGTTTAGCACAATTGTTTATCTTAGTAATATTTTGATATTATGATAGTTTGCTTATTATATTTGGTATTTAATAAAAAGATGACTCGTGCCAACACTTCTTGATCTCCGGACATACGAACACTACACAACTTTGCCTTATTCCGGACACGACAACTTTCGGCTTGACGATCTTTTTTACTGCATAACTTTCAACTCGCTTTGTTCATCTTCGACTCACTCTATGAGTGAGTCTCTCACTCTTTTTCTTATAACTCCTTCTCTTTGCGATGATTACCGATCATCGAATATTGATAACTATCGTTACATATATATGTACGCATACCACAATTTATTGGTTTTAAACGAGTAACATTGTTGGTAATATAAATCCTTGTTGTAAGATATACTTTTTTTTTTAAATAATTCATCTATTTGCATGGTACCACTTTAAATTTTAATTATGTTGTTTCCTGATATTAATATTTTGTTGTTTGTACAATCTTGGTTGACAACTGTTTAAAGTATATTTGGTTCTATATAATTTATTTGCACTGAGTTTGCTCTTGTTTGATAAATCCAACAAAACATTTGTCGAATATTAATTTATCTGTATCTTTATGACACACTTGGTTATTGAATATATAGAATTCATCGAATATTTGGTCGGTTAGAATATAGTTATGCTCATCTGGGTACGGAACTAGTTGAAATATCGGAACTTTAGTGACCTCGCTAGGAACGTGGGAAATAATCAAACTTTCGTTCGTGTCTGTCCTGAGCCAAGTTTAGAATTTTCTCTTAATTTACGTGTTTCAAATAATCGTGTTTTAGAAATTTTGGGTGAAAGATTCCTAGTCTAGTTAATTGCATACCTAACTCAATATCTTCTATGTATTCTGTAAACCTCTTTTGCTTCACTGAACAATTCTTAGTCCATTTATTTCCCGTTTTAGTTTATCGACCAAATATTGAATCTGTGGTACATTAGTAGTAGCTTGGTTCAGTTACTAGATTTATGAACATGAGCATTGTCTTTGTTATGGTTATTCGTAGCTGGGTGGAATTTCCATCGTTCCGGTTTGGAGTATAAGATATCCATTCTTCGCACTTATTGGGCTTACTTCGATATTGCTGTATCAGACCATGGTGATAAGTGATAACATAAAAAGAAGCATTATTAGAAATGTGTCAAGTACTTGCGCTTCTTTGGCTGGTCTGGAATTATCGTATTTGCTTTTATTAAACCTTTTTTGTTTTTAAATTTTGATTTATAATAAATTTTGTTATTTGCTCTTATTAAACCTTTTTGTTTCTTAAATTTTGATTTAAAGTGAACGATTTTCGTGCCACGGTTTGTTTCCTCAAAATGTTTACTTTCTACTTGTTCAATCCTCCCTGACTTTTTAAATGGATTGGTGATTTTGCTCTATACGTGTGGAGCCTGTCTATATTTTATATAAACTTCAAAATTATGCCTATTCTTATTGAGATATTCGATCTTATCGATTTTGTTTTATTGTACATTAAAGTCTGTGCTACCTACATACAGAAAAATGTCTGCCGGAGATCGTTTGGTTTAGTTTTATGATTATATACGTATAAGATTTTTTTTAATCTTGTACACCTATATTCAATATTTTATTCACTACTGATGAGTCTCAGCCTTGTGACATTTTTCTAGACCAGATACACCATATTTGCTGGTTGTTAAAGAAATTTTTACGTCTTCGGATCATAACCACTTTTGCTTTAATTTACTGTGGCTTTCCCATATCATTTAATATTTTAGTAATGGCTATTTTCGCTGCTAGCCCATCTCTACTTTTTACTTCAACTAGTGAGGCAAATTTTGAATAAATATCAATACAAGATAGGAAGATCCCGTGAGATAAAAATCCATAAAATATTTCTGGAGTTGTCAGTTTTGTGTCTCGATGTTCTGTTTTTGCCAGATTACAGATTTCACATTCATAATATTTTGAATTAGCTTTGGACTATCAGGGTAATAGTATTTTTCTTTAAACCAATTAATGGTTTTTTCTATACCGGCATGTTCCCTATGTTTTTCCGTATTAAATCCTTAGATTCCGCATAAGTTAGTATATCAATTATCTTTGTGGTTCATCTAAATAGTTTTGTGAAATTTTTAGGGCTTATGATTTTAAGATCAGAAAAGCTTAAGCAAGGAATGTTTAAATTATGCAACGGATGTTTAGTCTATCAGTGGATGACTTATGTGGAGATTCGGTTTATTCCACTCAACCTTGTCTTAAAGATCATATGACAATCTTATTCTTATCTGGTACCTGTTGGGTAGGGTAGTGAAGGGTGTGTTTGGGTGTACATGTTGTATGTGTATTAGTGTGTAGGCATGTGCTTAAGTCTTTTGGATATGTCACTCCCCCAATCGTATTATCGTATTATTGTTTCCTGGTTGAATATTTTCATTGTAGGTTGAATATCAGTATCGCAATTTGTTGGTTCTGTTCTTTTTCCACCTTGAGCCTATTAATTATGTCTATTCCGCTGTTGATTACGTCGATAATTATGTTAAGATCATGGGTTTTCACGGAGTCTTCTGACATGTCATACATTTTTTCCTGTAGCTCATTCCTGTAGTCTTCATATAATGTACCAAATAAGTATTTATATGCCTTCCTTACTACGTTCAAAAGACCTCTTTTGCTTCGCTGAATAATTCGTAATCCATTTGTCTCCCGTTTAAGTATATCGACTAAATATTGAATCTGTGGTACATTGGTATAGTCGTTAGCTTCAGTTACTAGATTTTCGAACATAAGCATTCTCTTTGTTATGTTCATACTCAAAATTTTCCTGCCGCGGTTTTTTTCCTCAAATGTGTTCAATCTTTCCTGTCTTTTTAAATTTTGTACACCTATCTTCAATATTTTGTTCACTACCGATGATTCTCAGCTTTTCATTTACGGTCTTCTGAAATCTTTCTATATCAGATATATCATTTTTGCTGGTTGTAACAGAAATTTATACGCTTTCGGATCTTAACCAGCTATGCACATTATAGCTGATTCTATGTCTGCTTTAATTTCCTGTGGCTTTCCCATATCATTGATTATTTTAGTAACGGCTCTTTTCGCTTCAGGCCAATCTCTACTTTTTACTACAACCAGTGAGGCAAATTTTGAACAAAAATATCAATACAAGATTGGAAGATCTGGTTTCCCGTGAGATAAAAAGCCCTTGTTTTAAATATTTCTGGAGTTGTTTCATTTGTCAATTTTGTGTCTCGATGTTCTGTTTTTGCCAGATTACAGATTTCACATTAATTGATAATATTTTGAATTAGCTTTTGACTGTCAGGGTAATAGTATTTTCTATATTCTATATATTCCTTTAAACCAATTAATGGTTTTTTCTGTACCTGGATGTAGAAGTTCCTTATGTTTATTCAGCATAAGTTAGTATATCAATTAGCTTCGTGGTACATCTCAATAGTTGTAAGGGCTTATGATTTCGGTAAATCTGGACCTCTGGAAGATCAGAAAATCCTCATCATTAGGGAAGTAAATCGCGCTTTTAATGAGGGTTTTGGCGAGTTCAAGTGTCATTTCGTTATAGATTATTTTAATCTTTAGTTTTTGAAAGAAGTGGCTAACTCTTGTAGTGTCACTGTCGCCTCTTTCTATCTCCATTTCTAGAGAAGATTGGTCTCTCCGTTATGGATATATAATTTAAATTATCTTCATTAGCACTATATAGCGTCTGCGCTGTTTGCGACTTCACCAACCATGACTTCTTCTATCTTTGTGCGGTGTTCTTTGCCTGGAATTTATTTCATTTTATAATCCGAATTCATTAATTTAAATTTTCCACCTTTGAAATTTCATGTTCGGCTCTTTGTTATTATTGAGCCGTACCAATGGCTTATGATCACTCATTATTTCAAATGGCCCGCCGAATAGGTATGACCTGAAATATTTTGCAACCCAAACTATAGCTAATAATTCTTTTTCAATAGTAGCATATTTTATTTCGTGTTCGTTCAGCGTTATGCTGGCATAACCAACGGGCTTATGGTTTTGTGATAGCAGTGCACCAATAGCTACACTACTAGAGTCAGTTGTTAGAGAAAATTGTTTTGAAAAAAAAGGATAGATTAATATCGGATCTTAAGTTATCAAAACCTTTAGTCTTTCAAATGATTCGATGTAACCTTTATATTTCATATCTATTACAGCATCTTTCCTTAGTTGAAGGGTCATGGTTTAACTATCTTATCAAAGTTAGGAATGAACTTGCGATAGAACCCACATAATCGCAAAAATGATTTCATCTGTTTAGGTGTCTTCGGTAACGGAAAATTTGTGATTGCATTACTTTTGTTTGGGTTTGGTTTAATGACATTTGTTTTGACAATATGTCCTAGGAATTTAGTTTCTTTTTTAATGAATTCATATTTGTCTACCTGTTGGCGTCTCTCAGTTTCTCAAAGACCTTCTATAGAGATAAAATATGTTCCTCCAATTAAGTGGAGTAAACACTAATATCGTCCAAATCTTTGTAGATAAAATCTTCCAAAATATACGTGTATACTCATAATGCCCATTCTTAGTTAAAAAAGTAATTTTTGCAATAGAATAGAAAATAGAAAAAAAAATAGAATTTCTGAACAGACGGTTTGGCCACTTTGACTCTCGAGTTGCCTTTTTACCGTCCCCTGACCGTTAGTATTATTTGAGGTTGAAGGTTGGAAATTAAGGGATTTGTTACGAGGATTGTTTAGTTGGGCTTGTGTATACTGACTTTGATTTGGTTGGTTTATTCAAATTTTGGGGTTGCTTATTATTATTCTGATTTCTTCCAGGATCATAATTGCTGCAATTGTGATTTCTGTTATTGTGATATCTTTGATTATTGCATGGACTATTATTTCCGTGTTCCTGCGTCTTTTCCCTTCTGGGCTGGCGTCATAGAGAGGCCTCTAGCTCCATTGAAGTTTGTTATAATTTATAAATAGTATCGATAGTATAGTATAGTATAACAGTGCCAATGACATATAAATTCTATCCGACAATTAGCGATCTATTACGGATTTAACAGTTCTTTTTAACATTTCAATGTAATTTGATTTATCGACAAGGCCGCTTTCTAATTCTATCTTGTCAAAAAAAAACCCAATATTGTGATTCGAGGTTCTCGATGAACTTACAGATGCTTCCGAGGTATGATGTATCCTCCAGCTGTCTTATAAGTGTTATGTAGGGCCTGTCATCCTTGAATGCCATCACCAGGGACGTCACGACCTCCAATGCTGCATCCACTAGTAAACGTTGTACTGCTCCGTAGAGAACATGTGCGTAGGGTATAAGTTAAGCTGCTTGACCTGGTTAACAAAGCCAGACAGTTTGCCAGGTGTGCCATCGGAGAAGTTCATTTCGTTAATCTGATTCAATAATTGATTTAGGTGGGTTTCCGAAAGTTGTGGAACCGCCATGGTGTATTTGTATAAGTTTCTGGATATACGAAGTTTATTTTAAATTTGGTCTTAAATTAAAGAATTTAAAAATTTTAATTAATTTTGTTTCTGACCGCACGGCATTTTCTTTTAAATTGTTTTGCAGATGTTACTGACTACACGGGATTTTTCTTGAATACTACTTTTACGTAGATTCTTTTGACGATCTCAAAATATTTTTAGAATCATTGTTTTAATTCGCCGATCCTGGATAGCTAGTTGTATAGCGTATCCTTCAATGGATCAGAACCGTATTATAAGGACTCTTTGTTCAACTAATCCTACCGACTGTTTTTTTTTTTTTTTTTTATTATTTTACTTACGGTAGGAAAATTAAAATCTAAAGATACCACCTACAGTCCGTAGGTGGCATGCACGATTCATAAGCCCTATTGGAATTATGCCTACGTACTAAAACAAAAACCTCCGCGTGCTCTACAGTCCTTGCTCGCTCACCGGGACTGCCAGTCAAGGTATGACTTCGGTGAGCAGGATGTGAGGCCAGGTCGCACTCCCTTCCTTCAGTGTAGTCCATGGGGGCTCCTCCTTCCACCCTTTAGTCGCCTTTTACGACGAGCCGGGGACGCTGAGGATGAATTCTTCGCCCGCCGTCACCCAGGACACCAGTTTGGGCTTAGACATCCACTCTGTTGGCCATCTCGTCTGATCGGACACGCTTCATCATATTAATGATAATGCTGTGTCCCCGCTCCCAAGCCCCGCTGTTCGCCCAGCATAGCCGCGAACAAGCCACTAGGGCTGAACGGGGAACAGTGCCTGGAGCAGTGCATTAACACATGTTTCTGCTGTTTCTTCACCGTCGACACAAAACAAGCATTGGGCTGACTCTACGTGACGGAACCGGAATAGATAGGCCCGGAAACCACCATGGTCCGTGAGGGAACTGGGTTAAAATGTTATGTCCCAAGCCATTGTATTTGGCCTTTTCCCACAACCCTTTTTTTTGGGAGGAGGTGTAAATTCCACTTCCCCAGTGGGAAATTTTTCTTTTGTTTTCCATTCACCTATAAGCCATTATGTGCTTTTTGCTTGAAAGGCCCCTCGGCATTAGGCTGGGAGCCTTCGATCTCCAGATCAATCGTCGGCAGGCCTGCCAGCGCTAGCGCCGCGTCTTCGGATATGGTCCTGAAACCTCTAATGAGCCTCAGGGACATTGACCGTAGCACCGAACGAGCTCCTTTCAGGTATGAGACCCTGCCAGTGGCATTGCTCCAGACTGGTGCAGCGTATAGTAGCGAAGCCTTTGCTACTGACACCAGCAGTTTCCTGGCCGGGTGTCTTGGGCCTCCGACGTTGGGCATAAGCCTCGCCAACGAAGAGGCTGTGACTGCTGCCTTCTTGCTGGCGTGGCTCGCGTGGTCCTTGAACGATAGTCTGCGATCTATCATTACCCCCAGGTACTTTAGGGACTCTTGAGAGGTCACCTGTGTACCCTTGACGGAGACCAGCATGTTCTCCACCTTTTTCCTGCTGCTTAGTAGGACTGCTTCGGTCTTGTGAGCCGCTTTTGCTAGCCCGGCTTTCTCGAGCCAGCGGATGGCAGCACCGATCGTAGAGTTGCATTTGTCTTCCAACCCTGCGATTGTTTTCGAGACAGCTGTGATTGCCACATCGTCAGCAAAACAATGCAGCTCTACTCCTACGGGCCTGTTGATGCCCAAGATCCCATCGTACATAATGTTCCATAGGATTGGTCCAAGTACCGATCCTTGGGGAACACCTGCCGAAACTCGGTATCTTTTTGGGCCATCTTCCGTATCGTACCATAGGACCCGGTCCCTAAAGTAGCTGCCAACGACTATCCTTAGGTACTCCGGGATCCCCATACGGTACATGGCCGCGAGGATTACGGGCCATCTGGCGGTGTTGAAAGCGTTCCTTACGTCCAGAGTCACAATTGCGCAGTATTCCTTCCTGCTCCCTAACCATCTATCACCAGAAATAGCGGTCTTGGCGATGTTACAAACGGCCGAAAGAGCGTCCAGAGTGCTCTTTCCTTTCCGGAAGCCATATTGATGGCTTCCCAGGCCGTTGATGCTCTCGGTGATTGCCTCTATTCTGGTATACAGTATACGTTCGAACAGTTTTCCTACTATATCCAGTAGGCATAGAGGGCGGTAGCTGTTTGCAGCATGTGCTGGTCCCTTGCCTTTCGGCAACAGGACTAGCTTCTGGCTTTTCCACCTTGTTGGGAAGATTCCGTCCAGAAGGCATTGCTGGAAGGTGGCCCTGAAGATCAGGTCTATCCAGCGCCACTGCTTTTATAACAGCTCCAGGAATACCATCTAGTCCAGGGGCTTTGTTGGGTTTGATGCGCTTGGCTGCCTCGGCGACTGGGGCAGGGGCTGCATCTGTTGGCCTTCATAGTGTGGTCTGCTTTGGAAATAGCTCCCCTACTATGTTTGCCAGGACCCCCGGGTCGGATGGGGTTGCCGCTCTCCTCCTTAGCTTTTCAGTAACAAGCTTGTAGGCGAGGCCCCAGGTGGTGGGTACTGCCTCTGGCTCGTTGCGCCATTCTCCTAGCCCTGAGGCAATCAGACCGTAGTTGGCTTAGGGAGGCGCTCCACCAGTAAACGGGTGGTTTGCGCTGTGCCTTATTTTTCCTTGGTATGATTGCGTCGCAGATTCTTCCCAGCATATTCATGAGGCCTGCCGCCATACTCTCTGCGTCCCCATTTGGGATTTCCAGGGAATTGATCTGATAGGCCAGCATGGCCTCATCGATCTTCCTGGTGTCCCATGCTTTCCCGACTGCTCTACTCTGCCGTCTCCTGGGCATGCCCTCCGGGGAGAGACTGAAAGAGATCAGGGCGTGGTCGCTCAGCGTCATGACGTCATGGACCATCCAGTTATTGTTGTCTACTAGCCCTCTGCTGACAAAGGTAACGTCAATAAAGGACGTACCCCTATCGTTGTTAAACGTCGGCTTCCGTCCGTCGTTCAGCAGTATAAGGTCCAGCATTCCCATAGCGTCAATCACAGCTCGGCCTCTGGTGTTGGATGTCCTGCTGCCCCATTCCACTGCCCAGGCATTAAAGTCGCCGGCAATGACCTTCGGGCTTCGCCCTCTCGCATGGTCCACGAGCGCCTCCAGAAACTCCTCGAACTGATCGGGGGTGTCGCTCGGCGGACCGTAGCAGCTGTACATGTGCACGTGTTTTAACTTCGCATAAGCGATACCCCGCATAGGTAAAGCAGCCAGTTCCTCGACGTGGAGAGAGCTGCAGCATTTGATAGCTGCTTTACCTGTCTCGTCAAGGATCATGGACGATTGTCCACTACCAGAGACGTAGGGTTCGCTTAGGAGCATGATGTCTACATTGCGCTCAACCGCAGTCTGGGCCAGGAGGCTCTGAGCTGCTGCGCAATGATTAACATTGAGCTGTACTACGCTAATATGAGTATGCATTAAGGTGGCTCTTGGCTTCTTTTAGGGTCGCTCTGTAGGTCGGGCACGCAAAGCTACCCGTCGAGTGGTTTCTGTCCACCTCGCTGCTGCAGATCAGGCATTTTGGTGCTGCAACGCACCCCTTTGCCTTGTGCCCACGCTCACCGCATCTAAGACAGCAGTCTGCCCTGTCAGTGCTCTTTCAGGTTGCTGATCGATGCCCATAGCCGAGACACCTGTAGCATCTCGTGGGTCGGACGTCCTGGGTGATACGACATCTTGACCATCCAACGGTTATGGTGCCCTGTTTAAGGACTGGTATCGCAACGTTCGCGTTCAGCAGCACTGAGGCTAATTGCGTGCCATCCCGCATTCTGCGAAGGCCCCTGATATCTTCAGGATTTATCTGCAGGCCCTGGAATTGGGCGACCAAGCAGCTGTGGAGCTCCTCGGCTGTCGTAGCCTCGTCCAATCCGCTGCAAGATAGAGCTATTCTTTGCGCTCCTGTGCGCACAGGGGCCAAGTCATTGAGCGCCGCTTCCAGGTCGCTCTTAAACTTGGGAACGCTTTCCGAAGCTTTCCCCTCTACCTCAAGCAACAGCTCACCTTTCTGCGTTCTCCGGATTTTTCGCTCGTGGCTGCCCAGTTCGCTAAGGCTCGGGTCCGATCTTAGCTTCCGAAGCATCTCTGCGTACGAAGCCTATCCTGTCTTTTTTACGATGAGTGTCTCCGGTTTTTTACGCAGGCGCGTAGGCTTCACCTTGGTCTACTCTGCACCCGTGCTAGCATTCTTGGCGACAGATGCGTAGCTGCCTGGTTTGGACTCGTTTGGTATGGACGTTGCCTTTTCTTCACCGTTGCCACCCAACGTAGGGTTGCTCGGCTTGGGCGCCCTGGACTTTTGGCACTTGCACCTTGGGTACCTGCGCATTTTGAGGAGCCTTTTTGGTAGGCTTTTGTACCTCCGTCTGGGTAGCACTGCTCTTCAAGCGGTGCTCGCTAAGTAGTACCTTTTGTACAGCTCTAACGCCCTGTTGGTTAAGGGCTGAGAGTTCGGAAGCTATGCCCTTTGTCTCTCGTGTCACGTGCCGTTGGGTCTCGAATGCGGATAGCAAGGTGCTGATCTTGCCAGAGGTAAGTATGCCCCTCAGGTCCTCATTCTGGAGAGCCGCGGTCAGGTCCGAAGACCGATGAGGGGAACCAGCTGGGGACTTCCCTCCCGTCTTTTGCGATGGCACGGCGATGTGGTCCATCGTCTTCTGACTTGTCGCGGTCGTAGATGCTGTAGGAGCCAAGTTCTCCACCTCTACAGCATCGCTGCAGTCGCTAGTCAACGGCGGCTGGGGGCCTGCGTGCTCACCCCTTGCCACCGACGGGACCGAGATTCCGTCACCATGGGTCGGGTTACCGACTCCTCTGGTGGGGGATCTCGAAAGTCGGGGGCTCCTCCTGAACGGGTCGTTCCGATCAGGGGGACTGGCCCCCACTGCGCTGTCCATCAACTGAAGGATGGCCTAAGGTTACCTAGGCGAAGCACCAGCCTTAGAAAGGGGTTCCCACGTAGGCCACGGATTTCCCCCTGGCTTTTACGGATGGAGGTTTGTACCGCCTCGACTCGGACACCAGAGCCTCTGCTTAGGCACCAGCACGGTGAGAGGATGATATTTGGTCTGTCCTCGACCTTTGTGCCTTTTCCCCTTTCTTAAAGACTTGTGCGCTCCCAGTAACCAGAATCAAAATTAAAATTAAATTAAAATTCAACGGTTTAATTTATAGTAACTTATGTAGTTACCGCTTTATTTAATTACTAAGTACAATATCTTGTTGTTTTATGCCGTAAGCTTGTTGCGCGCGGTGCTGAAGTTTTAGTGTGTCCAGTCTGACGATATCAGAAGATATCGTCCTCCAGGAAAGGTCTTGGCGTTAGTACCTGTTTTCGCCGTGATGCCAGACCGGGCTTCAGTCTGGGCGCCACATCTACTCCCCCTCCAGTGACTTCGCCAGGTGGTGAAGGTAACGGTATAAATTCTGGAGCTGCAGGTGCAGGGCTCGGCGGTTTAGGTGGCTGCGAAATCTGTTGGTCAGTCGGTAGATCCTCGTGGTGGTCTTCGCAAGCGTCAGCTTCAGCTAAGAAGGCAGGCTTGAGGAGATCGACTGATATGGCCTTCTCTTGTCCATGAATGCTGATGATGTAGAACTTGTCATCAACCCGGCGTATTACCCGATGACGTCCCGTGTAAGGCGGCTCGAGTGGTTTCTTAACAGATGCCACTCGCTTGAAGACGTGCGTACAAGTTCTCAGGTCCTTACAAATGAAAACAGGTGGTTTAGCATGATGCGCTGCAGGAGTAGGTCGGGCTGCCCTGATATGTTGACGTAGTTGCTCGGTTAGTCGGTGATCCTTGCTGAAGGCGGTTGGAGTGTGCGATTTAAAAAATTCGTTGGGGATACGAATAGTGGTGCCAAAAAGCATTTCGGCTGGCGATGACTGGAGGTCCGCCTTAAACGCCAAGCGCAGCCCCAACAGAACTGTAGGTAGGAGATCCGGCCATGCTATGTGAGACTTACACATCAGGGCGGCCTTGAGGGTTCGGTGCCATCTCTCCACGATGCCATTTGACTGAGGGTGATATGCGGTTGTACGAATCCTTTCGGCTCCAATTAATTTAGCCAGCTCAGCAAACAATGAGGATTCAAATTGAGTTCCCTGGTCCGTTGTTATAGTGAGTGGGCAGCCAAACATGCAGATCCACTGTGTATACAGAGCTGTCGCGACAGTCTCCGCGGTGATATTGGATAGTGGAATAGCTGCAGGCCATCTGCTGAAGCGGTCGATGATGGTAAGACAGTAGCGTAAGTTACGGATTGTGGGAAGTTCAATCAGATCGACGTGAATGTGCTCGAAACGATTGTCAGGAACATCGATCTTCTCCATCGGGCTGCGTGTGTGGCGATGGATTTTGGCCCGCTGGCAAGGAACGCATTGTCGAGACCAGAGGGTGGCATCACGGTTAATTGCTGGCCAGACAAACCGCTGTTTAAGTAATTTTGCAGTTGTACGGCCGCTGGGATGCGCCAATCCATGTACTGCATCAAAAGCTTGGCGTCTCAGACTTTTGGGTAAATATGGCCGCTCGCGTCCACCCGAGATGTCACACCAGATGTCTAGGTTGTCGATGTTCCTAACTTGTAAACCCAGGGACGTGGTTTGAGAGAGCTCAGCCATTTCATCGTCGGTTTGTTGGGCCTCGAATATCGCTTGAGCACTGAAGCTAGACGGCATGCTTATGGTGTTGATGCGTGAGAGGGCGTCTGCCACTGCGTTGTTTTCCCCGGGATTGTACACTATCTCCGTTGAGAATTGGGAGATAAAATCCAATTGGCGGAGTTGTCGAGACGATGCTTTGCTTGCTTTCTGCCTGAAAGCGTATTGCAATGGTTTATGGTCGGTTTGGATGATGAATGGACGACCCTCTAGAATGTGCTTGAAATGGATGATACCAGCGAAAATAGCCAGGAGCTCGCGATCATACGTGCTGTAGCCTTGCTCTGCCGGAGATAGTTTCCGCGAGAAAAACCCGATGGGACGCCAAATGTTGCCGACTAGTTGTTCGAGAGCAGCACTGATCGCTGTATCGGAGGCGTCCGTTTTAAGGGCGAGGTGAGCCGATGGGGAAAGGAACGAAGAGCACGTGGCACGTAAAATTCCTTGCTTGCAGGCCTGGAATGCACTCTCCGCAGGGCCGGTCCAGGCTATTTCGCGCTTGTCATTTTTGGTTGCGCCTTTTAGGTAGTCTGTGAGCGGGATTTGAGCCTGAGCTGCGTTTGGGATGAGATGTCGGTAATAGTTGACCATTCCCAAAAACCGGCGCAATTCCATGATAGTTTGAGGCTTGGGAAAATTGTTGATTGCTTGCGTGCGCTCAACAGGGGGCTTGAATCCGCTCGCGTTGACTTGGAACCCTAAGAAAATAACCTCACTTTTACCAAATTGGCACTTTTTAGGGTTAATTTGGAGGTGGTTCCTCTGCAAAATCTCAAAGATTGTCTGGAGGTGCTTCAAATGCTCCTCATGCGTTGTGGAGAACACGATGATGTCGTCCATATAGCATCCTACGAATGGAATGCCACGAAGCAGGTTGTCCATGTGGCGCTGGAAGGTTTGCGCTGCATTGCGGAGTCCGGGTGGCATGCCGACAAACTCGAAAAGGCCGAACGGTGTAGTGACGGCTGTTTTCGGAATATCATCTGGAGCGACTGGGATCTGGTGGTAGGCACGCACCAAATCGATTGTGGAGAAAACCGAGCATCCATGCAGACGTTGAAGAATGTCTTCCCCATGGGGAATCGGATAACGATCTGGAATAGTGGACGCATTAAGTTTGCGATAATCCCCAGTAGTACGCCATTCGTTGCTCCCCTTGGGGACCAAATGAATAGGACTGGCCCATTGACTGCTGGAGGGACGAATCACTCCTTGCTGGAGTAAGAGATCGAAATCTCGGCGTGCCGCTTTTAATTTTTCGCCTGTAAGCCGTCTTGGCTTGTCGAAAACAGGTGGGCCAGTTGTTTGAATGCAATGCGCAACCTCGTTATGAATGCGGGTTGCTAAAGGCACATTAGGACGTGTGATCTGCACAAAGCGACTAAGAAGATTGGAGTACGGGCGATCTATTCCACTGGAACTTTGCACGTTGATTGTAGAAACGTTGTAGAGTTTTGCTTCTGCAACTTCTCCTTTGGTCGAAACAGCTTTGGAGGGATCCATAAGGCGTTTACCCTTGAGGTCGAGGATGAGGCCGTGGTGCGTGAGGAAATCTGCTCCGATGATTGCTGATTGGACGTTCGCAACGACGAACGACCAGGTGAAGTTACGCCGTAAGTTGAGACCAAAAGTTAGATTTAGCGTGCCGTAGGTATCAATTATAGACGTGTTGGCCGCGTAGAGTTTGAAGTCGTCTTTGCGACGATGCAATCCCTTGATTATCGAAACAGGTATAAGTGAGATGACTGATCCGGAGTCGATAAGGAATTTTATGTGGGTATTACGATCGATTATGTGAAGTCGGAGGTCTGCTGTCACCAGTCGCCTGAACAGGTGACAGCTTCTTTAGTTTCCCTGCTGTGGCACCCAGGCACAGGGCGAGGAGCATTTTCGTGCATTAGGTCCGAATTTGGCATGATAAAAGCAGACACGTGGTGCTCGGAGTTGCTGCTGGTTGCGATCGGCTGAGCGAGAATGGCTGGGAGGCTGCATGTTCTGCAGAAGAGTTAAAGAGGCCTTGATGGCAGCGATGTCGCGTTTCAAGTCGTCCACGACACTTGTGCCAGCAGCCGGCGCGTATTCGCGGGTGTTACCTCTGAATTGTGCCGAGGAGGACCCAGCAGCCATGACAAAAGAACCCGATTCCTCTTCCATGAGATCGTCAGCGAGTGCAGTTTGCTCTTCCAAAGTTGCTGAGCGTAGGAGCTTCAAGCCCCGTTGTACGTGCTGCGGTAGCTGAGAGAGCCAGCGGACTCGCAAGGCGTCTGCAGACGCGCGACCATCAGCAAGTGTTGTCATTTGCCGAAGGAGCTGCGAGGGCTTTTTGTCCCCAAGGTCAAGCTCCAGTAAAGCGCGCTGCAACTGTCTGTCCGGCGATTCCGTAAATCGCTTGATAATAATCTCCTTCAGGTGCTCGTATTTGTTTACTTCCGAGGGTTGCGCCAGAACATCAGATACTTCAGTCATTATATCAGCATCCAAAGCACTGATTAAATGGTAGTAGCGCGTGTTATCTGAAGAAATGCGGCTGCATTGAAATTGCGCTTCGATCTGCACAAACCATAACCGCACATTTTGCTTCCAAAATGGCGGTAGCTTGATGGTGGCAACCGACTCGACGACAGGAATAACGGTGCCTGCGCTGTTGCCGCGTTGAATTTCACCAGAGTCAGGCGAAGTGGGCGGTGCAGGCAAACAATCTCCGGTGTTCTGCATTTTGCTTATTGCGGGGTCACCAATATAGTAACTTATGTAGTTACCGCTTTATTTAATTACTAAGTACAATATCTTGTTGTTTTATGCCGTAAGCTTGTTGCGCGCGGAGCTGAAGTTTTAGTGTGTCCAGTCTGACGATATCAGAAGATATCGTCCTCCAGGAAAGGTCTTGGCGTTAGTACCTGTTTTCGCCGTGATGCCAGACCGGGCTTCAGTCTGGGCGCCACAAATTTTAGGTTTAATTTTGAATTTCGCGCTCTACTGTCGCAACACAACACTGATCACAAGGTTGATCTGGCAACGCCTCCCTCTCCAGATCGCCCGCTGCGCCAAGTTGGCAGCGCTATCAGCTGTTTTATCCGCTGCAACAATCGCAAGATAATAAATTACCTATTTACCCGAAACAGGCGCACAATTAACTCGCGTGATTGCAGCGCAGAACTATGGCGCGACTCCACCGTGTGGTTTTGCCAGTTTGCCGCGCACACCGGCCGACACAACTTCTATGGTTTCGAGTATTTCGCGCAGCGTTAATTGAAGACGTCCGTCTTCACGGCGATGTAGACTTCGTCTTCCATCCTACCGACTGTGCCATTAAACAATTGCAATACTTCTATGTAAAACAAAATAATTTTATTTTACTGAATGGTTACAATATATATTCTTGAGAAGAACACCGACCGATTATAAATAGGCCTCAAACTGAACTCTTATTATTGACGATGAAGGCTAGTTTTCGAGCTTTTCTAATATGGACTTTAGATTTTTGGGTTCTTATCAAATAAAGATAGAGCTTTTGACTTTAATTGTCTTTGCATTTCTCTTGGAATTAAGTGCATTCGCTCTTGGATACTATTTGTTGAATTTGTTGATTCTTATAATTATAATTGAAATCAATACTTTTGATTTTCGGGATTGCGAGTCCGAGCCTTGAACGTGGGAACGTGACGATGGGGTGAAGGCTTAACCAAGGAATGTTTAAATTAGGCAACGGATGTTTAGTTTATCAGTGGGTGACTTATGTGGAGTTTTGTGTTTATTCCACTCAACCTTGTCTTGAAGATCATATGACAATCTTATTTTTTATCTGGTATCTGTTGGGTACATCCGGAGTAGTGTAGGTTGTGTTTGGGTGTACATTTTGTATGTGTATTAGTGTGTAGGCATGTGTTTAGGTCTTAGCGACTTATGGATATGTCACTCCCCCAATCCTTGACTTTGGCCTGTCTGGATATACCGTATTATTGTTTCCTAGTTGCATATTTCGAGTTCAGGATGTTCTTGTTTTTGTTTACAATATTTAACAATGGTCCTCAAGCTACTCCCAGCGAACTGCATAGAGTTCCCCAAGGTTCTGATGAACCAATGCTTGAGGCTGGGACACTTAGGGAAGTGGGAAGGGCCCAGTAGATGTGCGCTGAGGTTATCCTCATACAGGCTCTTACAGGCCAATCAGTCTGCTCGCCATCCCGCCAAAATACTAGAGAAGCTGTTCCTGAAGAGGCTGCTGCCCATACTGGAGGACAAGAGGATTATCCCCGATCACCAGTTCGGTTTCAGGCAAGGGCATGGTGCCATTCAGCAGTTCCATCGGGTAGTCACCAGGGTTCTGGATGCCTTTGAAAATAGGAAATACTGTGTAGCAGTATTCCTGGATGTGAGGCAGGCTTTTGACAGGGTGTGGCACCTAGGCCTGCTATTCAAGCTGAAGCAGCAGTTGCCAGCCCCATACTACTTGTTCCTCAAGGCTTACATCGAAGGGAGGGGAGGTTCTACGTGAGGAGCGGATACTCCTAATCACCCCAACACGTACTCGGCCCCGTGCTGTACAGCATATTCACTTCAGATATGCCAGTATCTGAAGACAGTAGAATTCTGACATGCTCTGATGAAAATCCTGCCTTGGCAACGCAAGGGCTGCAACACGAGCTGGACAAGATTCAACCATTGCTGAAAAGGTGGAAAATCACCATAAACGCTGACAAATCCACCTATGTCACGTTTACGCTCAGACCAGGCAACTGTCCACCCGTCCACATCAACGACACCAACATACCGTCCAATATGAAGGCCAAGAACCTGGGGCTAACTCTAGACAAGCGTCTCACGTGGTAGGACCACATAGCGGAAAAAGTAAAGCTCATGCGGCACAAATGCCGCGCGAAGACCTGGCTCCTGGGCAGACGAAGAACGCTTCGCATTAATCACAAGCTCTTGCTTTATAAAGAAATAATCAAGCCGGCATGGATGTATGGGGTCGAATTATGGGGCTCTGCTTCTTACAGCAATATTTTTAAGCTACAAAGATTAGAATGCCGCATATTTCGGTTCATACTAAACTTCCCTTATTATGTCCGAAATTCCACCAAAAATTTAACTTTGGCTTTCAAAGCGAACGGTCGTGTTTTTTTTTGCGCCCCGATTTTTATTTTGTGTTTGCCAAACCAGCCTTGGTTTTTAATAATCTTTTTTAATTATCATATATTTTAAACATAATTATTAAAGATCCGTCCACTTCGCGAGTGATTCTTTTGTGATTCGTGCAGTAGTTTAAACAAATAATATACAAAGTATTTTGCATTTTTCGTCTTTGTGTTTTGTTTACTCTCCCTTTTGGGCGTTGTTCGCAGTGCTATTTGGTGTTGTTTTTTGCATGCACATAAACTGCACTTTTCGCTCTCACGCTCTCTCTCTTTTTCTCTCCCACACGAAATCTAAATTTCTCAGCGTGCAGACTGCTCTCGTGCGGTTCTTTTAACAGCTCGCTTGAAAGCTTTGATTTTGTGTTTCCATGCACAGTGGTCTGATTTCAGATAAGGATGGAAACCGTAAATGTTGTCTGCTTTTATAAAAATTGTTGCCAGGTTATAAAACCTGAGCAGCCAAAATGACTTGTTAGCTATGTGATAGAATGGTGCATACTAAGTGCGCTGGTTTTAATGGCCGTACAAGGGATGACCTAGCAAAGGGTAAAAATCTAAACTACTGTTGTTATGCTTGCCTCGTGGTTGCGAACGAGATGAAATCGTTTATGAGCCAAACTAAAGGTGGCTTGAAAGAACTGATCAACAGTTTTGGCGTAGCTAGAGATAGTTTTCGTCGAGCCGATTATCTTCTTTCCGCGCTTAATTCACAGTTTAATGGCCTTGAGCTATTAGATGAATCACCAAAGCGCAAAAAAGCCGCTGGTGGTAGGCTGCCTAAGGCCCCGCAACCACGGGCAAATGATCAACAGGACTCCACAACTGATCAGCTGTCAATCGCAGCAAATCCGCGAATCTTGCTAAGATCGGCAGCTAAAAAAGATGGGGAGCAATCCGATCAATCCGCTGTGGGGGGAACACACCCTGTGATTGCTAAAAATTCCGAATTGTCTGCACTGGTTTCTCAACCAGTGATTCTTCCTATCTTGATAAGTTTACCAACACAAGGGAACATTGAGTCCGTACTACCATAGGGCCAAAACCCCTCGCGGTGGTTCCACTAAAGAAACAAATTTTCGTTTCTCGGCTTTCCCCTGATCAAACATCGTCTGATGTATTGCCTTATATACTGTGAGGAGTCTTAAAACTCCCCACAAATCTCGTGTAGGGGTGTGGTCTAGCAATAGGCGAGGTGCAGGGCAAAGCGGAGAGACCGTGAATTAACGGTACCGCACTGTACCTTGGACTCCAACGGGCCAAGGGCGAAGAGGTCGAACGGTAACGGGGCGTGCACAAAGGAGACGCACCATGAACTAACGGTATCGCTCTGGACCTTGGACTTCAGAGGCCAAGGGCAAACAGGGTCGAATGGTAACGGTGCGTGCGCAAAGAGGACGCACCGTGAATTAACGGCACAATATGTGGACCTTGTACCCGGGCGGGCCATGTGCAAAAAGGGAAATAACGGGATCCCTGCGGCCTATAAAGGGTAGGCGCGAGCACGTATGGGGGGCAGTCAGCTGAACAAGGTCGCGCGTGGAAGGAAATTGTGCGTCGGAGCGTTTCCAGAAGGAGTTCGGGAGTGAGAACGCGCGGTCAAGTAACGGAAATAACAAACAGCGGAACATCGAGTAGAGATCCTGGGAGTGGAGGAGAAGGATCTCCCGTGTCGTAAGTGTCAGTGGAATCAGTGGCCAGCCAAGGTGGTCCCAAGACAACCGTTGCCTCCCCCCAGGACAAAACACCCGGCACCATAACATCCTAAACCCGTTCCGGGCCGGCAAAGGGTCCTTCAAAAGGGAAGGCAAGACCGTGCCTGGTGGGGGGAAAAACAACTTAACGGGTTCAAAAAAGACAGTGGAATCAGTGGTCAGCAAAAGTGGTCCCAGGAACGAGGGTTCCTCCCCCCAGGAAAAAACCCCCCTGGCCCATTAAATCCTAATCCCGGGCCGATTGTTGGTCCGCATCAAGGAGGTATCAGGACCGCGGAGGCAAGGCGTTGCAGGAGAAGCGAGATCTTCGAAGGAGTTGTATACAGAACAGTAGAATAAGTGGCTATAATAAGAACCCAGTGCTTTTCCTTGGTCGGGCAATCACACAAATCCTAAATTTGGTGGGACGAACGCACAAACTCTCTGAGCTAGCCGCTGCAATCCGTAGCGAGCGAAATTAAGAAATCAGTTCGTTACATCTGGCGCCCAAGCGTGATTGTCCGGGCAAAAGGAAAACAGAGCAATATGGGGAAGTCGTGCCTATACAGCTTGAAGAAAGATGACTTTCCGCCATAGCAAGAGCACTCGGGATAAAGCTGGAAGGTTTGGTCGAGGAAATGCGAAAGACGTTTCCTCGTTAAGTTTTTGTATTTTAGTTATTTTTGCCTTAATTTTAGGGTAAAGGTCTTTACGAAATGTATTTAATTTAGTCATGATAGTTATCAAATGTAATATTTTTATTAAAAAGATGGGTTCTTCCTGAGAAAAGTTCGAATGGCGTTAATTTAGTAGCAGAATGGATTGAGTTATTATAAGTGATTAATGTTTCTGATAAAATTTCTTCGTGATTACATTCGAGCCTTTCTTTGGACTTTCGATCTAAAATGATTCTATAGATTTCGGTCAGTGTGGAATTGAAGATTGCTGAAACGACGTAGTGTGTAATTCTTTATTATATTGTGAACAAAAACTTTTGAAAAGGTTAGATTGAAATTCGGCACCTTGGTCGCAAATGAGTTTTTTTGGTATGCCAAAACTTTGAATAAATTGCAAAATAGCCCTTGTGGTATTTATACTATCCCTGGATGGGATCGTATAGGCTGCCGCAAATTTCGAGAACTTATCTATTATTGTAACCACGTATCGGCCGTTAATAGTATACAAGTCCATGTGTAATACATTTAATGGTCCATCCGGGGTTTCTGTTTTTTGATAGGCTTGTTTAGGTGGGTTTTTGTCATATTTTAAAGTTTTGCATACATTACAGTTTTGAATTATCTGTTTTATTTTTTCATTCATGTTTGGGAAATATAACTCTCTTTTGAGTTTTAGTGTCACTTCGTCATTTGAATTTTCATGTTGCGTACGAATTTTTTCTGCTTGGTTGTCGATGCCTATCAGGTCTGTTAAAAATATCTTGCATTTAACACGTTTATAAGTGTTAGTGTGAGCAAAATATTGGGAGTATGCCTTCTGAATTAAATTAAATATTCTGTCTGTTGTATATACTGCGCAGAATTTGTTGGGTTTTAGAAGAACTTTTAATATTTTGGCTATGCTTTCTAAGTTAAACTCTGGGCTTATGATTGTTTATCGCTTCCCAAACTGCCTTGAGACAGTACCGCACCCAATGCTACATTGCTAGCGTCCGTAGTCCGAATAAATTGTTTAGAAAAGTCTGGATATTGTAGAATAGGATCATTAAAAGGAAGAGTTTTGCATATCTCGAATGTATCGACGAAATTTTGGTCAATTTTAACTGTCTTCTTTCCTTTCAATTGTGCTGTTAAGGGCTTGGTTATCCTTGCGAAATCGCGAATAAACTTTCTGTAGTACCCTACCAATCCTAAAAATGATTTAATTTCCTTCCTTGTTTTGGGGAGTGTAAAATTTTTTATTTCTGTTAATTTGTTTGGGTTAGGCTTAATGCCATCAGCTGATATGACATGTCCAAGATATTCGATTTCTTTTCTTAGAAATTCTGATTTTTTAACTTGCAGCTTGAGGTTTGTGGACTTTAGTTTGTAAAAAATCTTATGTAGGTCTTGCATATGCTCTTGCAGCGAGGATGAGAAAATTATAATATCTTCTAAATATATTAAACAACATTTGCCAATTAATTCCCTAAACACATTATCCATCTCTCGCTGAAATGTTGCTGGAGCGTTCGTTAACCCGAAGGGCATTCTGACAAATTCGTAATGGCCGCCTTCCGGAAAAAGCTGTTTTTTCCATGTCTTCGGCAGCCATTTCGATTTGACAATAGCCACTAGCCAAATCTAAGGCGGAGAAATAAGTGGCCTTTCCTAATTTATCGAGAACATCGGTAATAACTGGCATAGGATATCTATCTTTAACTGTTTCTTCATTTAGTTTTCTGAAATCCACCACTAATCTCCACTCTTTTTTTTAAGTTTTTATCCTGCTTTTTAGGGACCAACCAAACCGGTGCGCTTCATGGTAAATAGCTATCTCTAATAATATTCATGTCCAATAACTTTCTTATTTGGTTTTGAACTTCTATTCTTTCGCAGTGTCCATACCTGAATGGCTTGGTGTATATGGGGATGTCATCCGTAGTCGGGATGCTATGTTTTATTGTATTGGCAAAAGTTAATTTGGTGTCTTCATCATAAAATTTAAAAAAAAATTTGCTCATCTTTAAATTTTGAGCAAAGTTTCTTTAATTCGCTATACTCTTCCGTGTTAAGGTGTTCTAGATGTAATTGTTTAAAAACATTAGTATCCGGTTTGTCTTGTAATTTTACACAATCGGAAAAGTTAAATTCTATAAATATCGTCTAAATAGTCTTGTTCCCATTTTATAACTACTATTGGCGTGCCCACGTGGATATGTTTAAAGGAATCAGAGTGATTTACTACTTCGATGTAGCTGATGTAATCTGTGGCCTGGTACAATCCTTCAGACGAAAACAAATCCGGAGCAAATTTATTTTGTTCTGTAAGAAATGTGCCGTTTTGCAAATTCACTGACATTGGAATGATCTTTACACTCCTGGGTTATAAAACATATAATTGAGGATTCGATTTGTTTTGAAAGCAAATGGTTAAGTGAGTTAATGTCGTTCTCAATTGTGATTTTTCGCACGGGTCCCACGGCTACACCTCCCGCTCAACCGACCGAGGGGCGCTGCCGTGTATCGTCCGGATCGATTCGCGAGAAGATATAGACGCGATATAAAAAAGAGAACAGGAACGAGGAAATGAATATAATGTAAAATAACTATATTAAATATTACTGTTAGTAGGATCTAATTATGTAATAAAGAAGTTAAAATCGATTGCTTTAAGAGCGGCACAGAGTTAAGATTACTGATAATAGGATAAAGTCTATTATAGTCAGAACATAAAACTCTGTAAGGGTCATGCAACTCATAGTTAGATCTACAATGATTTAAGATAAGGGGTATATAGTCTCTAGTGAATCTACTTGGAACCGAGAAGTTAAGCCGACTAATCAAGTCGGGACTCTCAACATCCCCACGAATAAGACTGTTCCAAGCATAGTTCTACGGTTAGCTAGGGACGGTAAATTAATTAAAAGAAGTCTACTAGAATAAGGAGGTAATATACGGTTTGCATCCCAATTTAGGCGCCGCAAGTCAAAAAGTAAGAATTTTTTTGGACCGCTTCAATGCGGTCCGAGTGGACTGCGTATTGTGGACTCCAAACAGGTGATCCGTACTCGAAAATCGGACGGACTAACGTATTAAATAAGATTTCAGTCAAGTAAGGATCATCAAATTCCTCAGACCACCTTTTTATAAAACCAAGAACACCCCTGGCCTTATTGACAATAGACGAAATATGGTCAGAAAATTTTAGTTTTGGGTCCAGAAGAACACCAAGATCACCAACTCGTGTTATTCTGTCCAAGGAGCACCCACTTAGAGTGTAAGTCATGCCTATTGGGTTGGCACAACAAAAGGTCATAACTTTACACTTGGAGCCATTTAAGTCTAACACGTTATCACGGCACTATATTTGAAATCGATCTAGATCGGATTGTAAGTCTAAATGGCACGAAGTGTCCGTGTACTGGAGGCATAATTTAACATCGTCTGCGTACATAAGTACACGCGAGTGTTTTATTATTAAGGGGAGGTCTTTAATGAATAAGGTAAAAAGAAGGGGACCAAGATGGCTCCCTTGTGGGACACCGGATGTGACTCGGAGAATACAACATAAAGAATTTTTAAAGAGGACTTGTTGTGTCCTGCCATTCAGATAGCTTGAAATCAAAATTAGAAGATCAACAGGGAAACCTAATAGATCAAGTTTTCTTATTAGAAGGTAATGATTAACAGAGTCAAATGCTTTACTAAAATCAGTGTAGATGACATCTGTTTGCAGATTATTTCTGAAAACCTGTATTACGAAAGAAGTTAGCTCCAAGAGGTTAGTGGTTGTTGATCTGCGTTTCATAAAACCGTGTTAACATGGTGATATGATTGATCTACAAAGGTGCTGCAAATGAGGAGTGATAACATTTTGAAAAAGTTTTGGGATAGCCGACAATTTAGAGATTCCTCTGTAATTGCTTGCCTCCAGTTTGCTACCTTTTTTATGAAGAGGTATCACAAAGGACTCCCTTCATATATGAGGGAATTGTGAAGGTTCCAGAGATAAGGTAAACAGTTTCAGTAGAGACTTGCACAAGGCTTCCGCACAGAATCTGAGCACACAGCAAGGGATTCCATCGGGACCTGGCGAATAGACCGGTTTAACACGCTGGAGATCGTTAAGCAGTGAGCTTTCGCTTAAAGTGGGGCAAAATATTAGATTCGACTTAGATACCGCATAAGAGTATAGCTGTTCAGAATGAGGTAAAGTTGAATATGCTGTTTGAAAAAACTTGGCGAATAGATCGGCTATTGCCTGATCCGATGTTACCGTAGTGTTTTCAAAAAACAGCGAGGAAGGGTAAGAACTTGGTTTTCGCTTAGTGCTAACGAAATTATAAAACTGTTTCGGATCCTGTGCAAACTGGAACTTACAACGGTTTAAATAATTTTTGTAGCACTGAGCGTTAAGCACGGTAAAGTTTAACCGAGCGCTTAAATATTTATAAAGGATGGACTGAGAACCGGTATTTTTAAATTTTATATAGAGTCTGGACTTTACATTTCTTAGGTTTGTCAACTCTTTATTAAACCAAGGGGTTTAGAGATTGACGGATAGTACATCGGAACACAAGAGCCAAAAAATGATTTAATTGCGGTATAAAACATATTAATCCCATCCGCCATTATGTTGCAGGAGTAAAGATCGGACCAATTATAGGCAGCTAATTGTTTAGCCTCCGAAAATTTGCCTTGCGAAAATAGGGAGCCTTGCGAAAACAGGGATTTGCTGAAGTATATCCATGCCAATCACTCCGTCAAAGGTATTGTGAAATCTGAACAATAAAAAGGAAAAATTTCCAGATGTGTTAAGTTCTTTAAATGCAGGGTTTCCGACTTCCTCAAGTATTTGATGCGAATTTAAAGCTGTTGTCAAGGTAAGTTGTTGAGCAAGTTTTTTAATTCTAGAAGGGGTAGCAACTTCTGGATTCATAAGTGATCTGGAAGCGCCTGTGTCGATAAGAAAAACTAATGGTCGTCCTGCGAGTGATTTTATATCGATGTATGGAAGATCTGTCATTTTAGTTATTGTTTTTCTCTGTCCGAGGCTTCTTGACGAAAATTTTCAGGTGCTGGAGGTGTTTCGATATTGAAAAGGTTTCCCTGAAGTCTATTTTGTTGGTTTGCTTGTTGAGGTTTTTGCATAATGGCCAATCTCTGATCAGAGTTAACATCATTTCGTCTGAAACGTGAATTGCCGTCTCGATTGTTATTTCCGTTATAATTATTACGGTGAGACTGATTCTGATTGTTTCTATAATTATGAGAGTAAGACTGTTGTTGGTTGTCTGATTTATTCTCTATAGGTCTCCACTGGTCATTACGCTTATATGTGAAGGCCGTACCATTACCTGTATTTTCCAATTTCCTTTTTCGGGATAGTTCCTGATAATAAATGTTTCTTTCCTTGATAGCAGACTCATAGGCATCTATAAGGGAAGTAGGTTTAGCTGACCTAATGAAAGAACTCAGAGGTCCTTTTATACTTGAATGTATTTAAACATATTTTGTTGAATGACTCTTTCTTTGCACTAGCCACTGCACTGGGTAATTCTTGGTTTTCAACCTGATTAAACAGGCTTGTCTTGATTTCTGTAATCGTTTCAAAAAGCTTAGTAACTGATAAATTTTGAAGAGATAAAGAATGCAATTCGTACAGTAACGTAGACTCATCGCAATTGTCGGAAAATTTATTTTTTTTATTTTTTTTTATCTGTTAAAGAAATGAAAAAAAATAAGAGTATATTTGAATTTTTGTGTATTTTTTTTTTTTGTTTTTGTAATGTTGCCTTATTGAAACCGCCTTATTGCGTTTTGTTTTCTTTTGTTTTGAATGTTGCCGTATTGCAAACGCCTTATTGCGTCTCCAGATAGGTTATACATTGAATACGTGCTCAAAGCAGCGAGTTTTACATAAACAACGCCTACAGGCCAAGCGATCAGCAGCGCAGTCCAACATATCCCATCTTACTCTTTTTTCTGTATGCGTACATTTGTATGTACTAAGTTGTAAGTGTATTGGCATTGTCTGATGGCAGTTGCAGACAGTTTTGGTTCTAACCTTCAAAAACGATTACACATGCTCGAGCCAGTACAGCGTCGGTCTGAAACACGGTCAACACAGGCGAACTGGTTGCATCCAGTCGACCACACAAGTTTGAGCGCACACTTAAAAGCCACATGAAGCCACTTATATACACATTAATTTTTTTTTTTTTTGTTATAAGATACTTCTTTTTTTATGCATTTCTCCAATTTCATATATTTACGTATGTATATGCACCACGCTTCTTGCCCCACTTAAATACATTATACATTTGAATTACACATACATATACACACATATATATTTCTTTTCTTTTCTTGTATACATATACGTATACATGTATGGAAATAAGTAATATGCACAATTTATATTTTAATTTCTTTGTTTGCTTACTTTTTGATTATTATACTCGTGGTTCCCTCCTTCCAATCGATTTGGAGTACGAGCCGACTGCGCCAGTTACCAAATGGCCTTAGGTCTACGATGTGCGTCCATACGCATATCTATGTACTTATGAATCCTTCTTATATTTAATTATATAGATATTTTTTTATATGCGGATAAATCAAACGATCGACTGTTCAAGTAGATGATATAACTCACAATAATAAAGCTTTATTGAAAAACGATTATGTATGATGGTTACAAGCTAGGGCTTTTTATCCCGTTAGCCGATGCCTACAAAGTAGAGACAAAAGCCCTTTTTTTTAGATTTTTATGTATGTGTAACTATTGATATTCTTCGGTGCTTATGATCCCGTTCGTTGATATGCACAGGGTAGAGATGGGTTCGTGATGAAAGGGAAGGTCGTCGCTGTTATGGTATCTCGTTCGCATATCAGGACGCTGCGGGAACACATGCGCAACCTGAAGGAGGTGTTCCAGAGGCTACGGACGGCGAACCTGAAAGTGAATGCGGATAAGTGCAAATTCTTTAGGAAGGAGCTACAATACTTAAGTCACCGCGTGACGAATCAAGGAATTGGAACGGATCCTGAGAAGGTAGCGGTAGGTAGAAGGTAGTCGCATCGTGGTACAGACGCTTCGTGCCCGATTTTGCGACGCTGGTGCAGCCTTTAAATGCGCTCCTAAAGAAGCAGGCAAAGTGGGAATGGGAAGACGCCCACCAAGGCGCATTCGAGGCCGTCAAGGCCAGGCTGGTCGCCGACCCGATTCTAGCTTGCCCGGACTTCACGAAGACGTTTGTGTTGCAGACGGATGCCAGCGACTATGGGCTGGGCCCAGGAAGCTGAGACCGTACCTGGAGGGTTACCACGTCAAGGTCATCACGGACCATATGGCGCTAAAATGGCTGAATAACATCGAGAGCCCATTCGGCAGGATAGCGAGATGGTGTTTGGAGCTGCATCAGTACGATTTCGGAATCTCGTACAGAAAGGGCCAGCTGAACATCGTAGCCGACGAACTTTCAAGACAACCTCTGCAGGAAATGAGCCGAAGAATGAGCGTGGAGGTCGACGAACAACCGAGAGAGCAGCAGGGATGTAGGTGGTTGGAGGAGATGCGAAGAAAAGTAAAGCAGCAGCCGCAAAAATTCCGGGACTATTTGGAGGAAGACACATACCCCATCGGGCGGGCAACGAGGAGGTGGCAACGAGGAGGTGGAAGATGTGTGTACCGATCGGTCAGAGGCAGCGCGTCATGAAAGAAAACCACGACATGCCAACTGCGGGACACTTGGGAAGCCGCAAGACGATTGCCAGGATTGCAGCTCGGTATCACTGGCCGGGAATGCATCGAGACGTAAGAAAGTACGTGCGGAACTGCACGTACCAGATACGGGGTGCCCAAAGTGATGATCACAGATAACGGCGTGCAGTTCACAGGGAGTTCAGGAAGTTACTGGAGGAGCTAAGGGTACGACACCAGCTCACGGCTCCATATACACCGCAAGACAACCCTACAAAAAGGGCCAACAGGACCGTCAAAACAATGATCGCGCAATTCACAGGTGCCGATCAGAGGACATGGGATGAGCACTGGCCGGAGCTGCAGCTGGCGGTTAACACAAGTGTAGCGGAGACCAAACGATACTCACCGGCGTTCATAACGCAGGGAAGGGAGCCGAGGCTGCCCAAGGCGTTGTTCGACGAAAAGACAACCGGGACCGGCAAGTGCACCAAGACACCGGTGGAGAACGCGGAGAAATTGAAAGAAATCTTCGAGCTGGTGCGGAGGAATTTGGAGAAGGCGGCCCAGGATCAGGCACGCCACTATAATCTCCGAAGACGGCCGTGGAAACCCAAGGTGAGGGACCCAGTATGGGCCAAAGAGCACAACCTGTCAAAGGCAGCCGAAGGTTTCGCAGCAAAATTGGCCCCGAGATTTGACGGGCCGTATAGGATAAAGAAATTCACGTCACCAGTAATATGCGTCCTGGAACACAAAACAACCAAGAAGGAAAAGACAGCACACATTAGCGATCTGAAGCCGGGAAGCGCGGGCGCCGGCGGGCCACGAGACTTCGAGGAATAAACAAAAAAAAAATAAACACAAGAGTTGTGGAGGAACGGGGGGAACGGGGGATACGAGGTATCGATACGGATCAGAAGTCAACAACACACACACACACACACACAGGCCCTTCAGAGCGCGAGAGCGGGACAGGGAGGGTAGTATACGGACGGATCTACCTTTGTAGATCAATCATATCACCATGTTAACACGGTTTTATGAAACGCAGATCAACAACCACTAACCTCTTGGAGCTAACTTCTTTCGTAATACAGGTTTTCAGAAATAATCTGCAAACAGATGTCATCTACACTGATTTTAATAAAGCATTTGACTCTGTTAATCATTACCTTCTAATAAGAAAACTTGATCTTTTAGGTTTCCCTGTTGATCTTCTAATTTTGATTTCAAGCTATCTGAATGGCAGGACACAACAAGTCCTCTTTAAAAATTCTTTATGTTGTATTCTCCGAGTCACATCCGGTGACCCACAAGGGAGCCATCTTGGTCCCCTTCTTTTTACCTTATTCATTAACGACCCGTTAATAATAAAACATTCGTACGCAGACGATGTTAAATTATGCCTCCAGTACACGGACAGGATAAAAACTTAAAAAAAAGAGTGGAGATTAGTGGTGGATTTCAGAAAACTAAATGAAAAAACAGTTAAAGATAGATATCCTATGCCAGTTATTACCGATGTTCTCGATAAATTAGGAAAGGCCACTTATTTCTCCGCCTTAGATTTGGCTAGTGGCTATTGTCAAATCGAAATGGCTGCCGAAGACATCGCAAAACAGCTTTTTCCGCGGAAGGTGGCCATTACGAATTTGTCAGAATGCCCTTCGGGTTAACGAACGCTCAGCAACATTTCAGCGAGAGATGGATAATGTGTTTAGGGAATTAATTGGCAAATGTTGTTTAATATATTTAGACGATATTATAATTTTCTCATCCTCGCTGCAAGAGCATATGCAAGACCTACATAAGATTTTTTACAAACTAAAGTCCACAAACCTCAAGCTGCAAGTTAAAAAATCAGAATTTCTAAGAAAAGAAATCGAATATCTTGGACATGTCATATCAGCTGATGGCATTAAGCCTAACCCAAACAAATTAACAGAAATAAAAAATTTTACACTCCCCAAAACAAGGAAGGAAATTAAATCATTTTTAGGATTGGTAGGGTACTACAGAAAGTTTATTCGCGATTTCGCAAGGATAACCAAGCCCTTAACAGCACAATTGAAAGGAAAGAAGACAGTTAAAATTGACCAAAATTTCGTCGATACATTCGAGATATGCAAAACTCTTCCTTTTAATGATCCTATTCTACAATATCCAGACTTTTCTAAACAATTTATTCGGACTACGGACGCTAGCAATGTAGCATTGGGTGCGGTACTGTCTCAAGGCAGTTTGGGAAGCGATAAACAATCATAAGCCCAGAGTTTAACTTAGAAAGCATAGCCAAAATATTAAAAGTTCTTCTAAAACCCAACAAATTCTGCGCAGTATATACAACAGACAGAATATTTAATTTAATTCAGAAGGCATACTCCCAATATTTTGCTCACACTAACACTTATAAACGTGTTAAATGCAAGATATTTTTAACAGACCTGATAGGCATCGACAACCAAGCAGAAAAAATTCGTACGCAACATGAAAATTCAAATGACGAAGTGACACTAAAACTAAAAGAGAGTTATATTTCCCAAACATGAATGAAAAAATAAAACAGATAATTCAAAACTGTAATGTATGCAAAACTTTAAAATATGACAAAAACCCACCTAAACAAGCCTATCAAAAAACAGAAACCCCGGATGGACCATTAAATGTATTACACATGGACTTGTATACTATTAACGGCCGATACGTGGTTACAATAATAGATAAGTTCTCGAAATTTGCGGCAGCCTATACGATCCCATCCAGGGATAGTATAAATACCACAAGGGCTATTTTGCAATTTATTCAAAGTTTTGGCATACCAAAAAAACTCATTTGCGACCAAGGTGCCGAATTTCAATCTAACCTTTTCAAATGTTTTTGTTCACAATATAATAAAGATATACACACTACGTCGTTTCAGCAATCTTCAAGCAATGCTAAAGTCGAACGGTTGCATTCCACACTGACCGAAATCTATAGAATCATTATAGATCGAAAGTTCAAAGAAAGGCTCGAATGTAATCACGAAGAAATTTTATCAGAAACATTAATCACTTATAATAACTCAATCCGTTCTGCTACTAAATTAACTCCATTCGAACTTTTCTCAGGAAGAACCCATCTTTTTAATAAAAATATTACATTTGATAACTATCATGACTATTTGACTAAATTAAATACATTTCGTAAAGACCTTTACCCTAAAATTAAGGCAAAAATAACTAAAATACAAAAACTTAACGAGGAAACGTCTTTCGCATTTCCTCGACCAAACCTTCCAGCTTTATCCCGAGTGCTCTTGCTATGGCGGAAAGTCATCTTTCGTCAAGCTGTATAGGCACGACTTCCCCATATTGCTCTGTTTTCCTTTTGCCCGGACAATCACGCTTGGGCGCCAGATGGAACGAACTGATTTCTTAATTTCGCTCGCTACGGATTGCAGCGGCTAGCTCAGAGAGTTTGTGCGTTCGTCCCAACAAATTTAGGATTTGTGTGATTGCCCGACCAAGGAAAAGCACTGGGTTCTTATTATAGCCACTTATTCTACTGTTCTGTATACAACTCCTTCGAAGATCTCGCTTCTCCTGCAACGCCTTGCCTCCGCGGTCCTGATAGCTCCTTGATGCGGACGACGAGTCGGCCCGGGATTAGGTTGTAATGGGGCAGGGTGTATCGTCCTGGGGCGAGGCAACGCTCGTTCTGGGACCACCTTTGCCGACCACTGACTCCACTGTCTCTCTCGAACCCGCTACGTCGTTGTCTCCGCCACACGCCACGGTCTTGCCTTCCCTTCTGAAGGACCCTCTGCCGGCCGGAACGGGTTTAGGATGTTATGGTGCCGGGTGTATCGTCCTGGGGCGAGGCAACGCTCGTCCTGGGACCACCTTGGCTGGCCACTGACTCCACTGACACTTACGACACGCGAGATCCTTCTCCTCCACTCCCAGGATCTCTACTCGATGTTCCGCTGTTTGTTATTTCCGTTACTTGACCGCGCGTTCTCACTCCCGAACTCCTTCTGGAAACGCTCCGACGCACAATTTTCTTCCACGCGCGACCTTGTTCAGCTGACTGCCCCCCATACGTGCTCGCGCCTACCCTTTATAGGCCGCAGGGATCCCGTTATTTCCCTTTTTGCACATGGCCCGCCCGGGTACAAGGTCCACATATTGTGCCGTTAATTCACGGTGCGTCCTCTTTGCGCACGCACCGTTACCATTCGACCCTGTTTGCCCTTGGCCTCTGAAGTCCAAGGTCCAGAGCGATACCGTTAGTTCACGGTGCGTCTCCTTTGTGCACGCCCCGTTACCGTTCGACCTCTTCGCCCTTGGCCCGTTGGAGTCCAAGGTCCAATGCGGTACCGTTAATTCACGGTCTCTCCGCTTTGCCCTGCACCTCGCCTATTGCTAGACCACACCCCTACACGAGATTTGTGGGGAGTTTTAAGACTCCTCACAGTATATAGGCAATACATCAATCGATGTTTGATCAGGGGAAAGCCGAGAAACGAAAATTTGTTTCTTTTGTAGCATATTGGACTAATCTACCCTAAGAATACAATAAATGATTGGGTATAACATAGCGTCAATACATTGTGACACTTTGTCATAATAAATATAAATATACAAATATACAAAAAGACCACCAAAAACTACGTAAGCACTCCAGCGCCCCAGTAATACGATCTAACGCTTATACATAAGCCGATCGCGGAGCGTGGGAATGCTGAGCATGCACTTTGCAGCTCAAGTGGTCAATGCCTTCTGCATACATATGTATATGCATAAATGTAAGTAAGAATACATAGATATAAGCAATGTATGTGCGGGTTAGCTGAACCCAACTTCAGCACACTTTGATTATTCGAATAAACCGTTTCAAGCAGAGCAGAAGCTCTGAGCTCCAGAGCCAAGTCTATTTCATCAACTACCAAAATACCGTACTACTTGTTGAACCTATCACATGGCGACCGTGACAGGACCATTGCAGGACGCACATGAAGTATTTGAAGTATTTTGCTAATAATTAAAGTCGACTGATCTTAGTTCGACTATAAATTAAATAAATTAATAAATTCAAATGACATTATAAAACATAATAATTGATGGCGGAAGAACCACAATTCTAAAACGCACAGCCCACGACACAAAGGGACTTGCCAACGTTGGAAGAAGCTCTGCAGCAAAATCCTGCAGATGGACCACACCCACTCACAATAGCTGAGTACCGGGAAAGGCAGAAAAGGAAGGAACCAAAGAAGCACAAACGCTCCGGAAAAAGGGTAAAGCTACTTAAACAACGCCGACTGGTTAAGGAAATGACCCAGTTGGCCAGAGACGAGGCATCCCGACAACGCTACAAAGAGCGTCTTGAGGACATCGAAAGCAAGATTTCGCAAGGTGCGAAACAACGCAAACGGGCTGCATAAATAAATGCCAATGCCCCAATTCGCCTTAATTTTAATTTCTAAACCCAAGCCGATGCGGGAAACCGCTGCTTGAAAAACACTAATATCTGTTATGCTTTTTACTAACAATGCGGTTGGAAAATTTTTTTTTATATTGTAAACAAATATGTGAGCCAACCACATTTATTAACAACTAATATTTCCACGTCTCCGCTACTGAGTATATATATTCAGCTGCAAAAATTTTTTTTAATGACAGAATATAACAATTCTTATCTTCATTAAACGTAAACATTTTTTTAATTTTTGATTTTCTAGAAGAATAAATTAATATCATAATAATGAGAAAAAACTCATATAGAAAAAAAAAGGTTTCATTGAAAATAAACAGAAAAAAAAATGGGATGGTTTAGCGATTCTAGTGAGGCAAAGGACAATACTGCCAACGTAGTTAATAACGTAAAAATTATAGATCACACAGACGATATAAATGCGTTGTGGATCTTATTGCTGATCATTACAATAGTACTACTTCTACAATTTCTGCTTACAATTTATGTTAAGCATAACAAGATCATCAAAAGACGTTATATAAATAGGGCAAATCGTTTAGACCAGATTTAAAAAAAAAAATAATATGGATTAGAAGAAAGCTTAATAAAAACTTTTTTTTACGACAAGAATGGAATGGAGCGAAATAGCGATACGAATAGACGAATTTCGCTTCAGGTTCGATAAGTCTTATAAATGTATCAATAGAGACGCAGTAATAAAATCCGAAACTTTGAAAAATCATATAGAGATATTAGTAGGAGAATATAATAATATAGTTACATTAGTAAATAAATATGCAAATAGGCTCACATCTGAACATAATAACAAATGTTTGAGGGTTATAAAATCCCTAAACACAAGATTAAATAACATCAGAAAAAGAAGGCATATTCTGATAGATGTACCAGAAAGTCTAAGTCAATTGGTTGAATTCAACACAGACCAGTTCAAAGAACTAGACGAATCTGTTCAATCAAGCGGCGCTGAGTCCGATAGTGACATTGAAACGCTAGAAGGAAGCGACCGAATTGAATTTAAATCTGAACCAATAAAAATTTCTGAGATGGCACAGACATTGATAGAATTTATCAGGCTAGCCACATCTCTGATACCAGAGTTTGATGGTAAACCAGAAAATCTACAAAGTTTTTTGGATGCTCTAGGTCTACTAGATAGCTTAAAGAGCACACATGAAACGACAGCTGTAAGCCTAATAAAAACTAAACTTAAAGGCCATGTAAGAAACCTTATAAGTAATGAGCAGCCGATTGCTGCAATCATTACCCAACTGTCAAGTGCAGTAAAAGGAGAATCGGTAGAAGTGATATCTGCCAAGCTTCTGAATCTACAACAGAGAAATAAAACGGCTAACCAATACACCCAAGAGGTGGAGAAACTGACAAAGGCCCTTGAAGGTGCCTATATCAGTGAAGGTCTCAGCCAGTCCTTGGCAAATAAATAAAGCACTACAACAGCTGTAAAAGCAATGACACAGAATTGCTCCATTGATAAGGTAAAACTTATCATGCAAGCAGGCACATTCACAAACATGAATGATGCCATCTCCAAATTTGTAAACAGTTGCACAGAGATAACAGGTCAAAGTAACACTGTACTCTATTATCGACGAGGTGCAAATAATTATAATAGAGGCGCCCGGGGTTATAATCGTGGAAGAAATAACTACCACAACAATTACAACCGAGGCAGCAATAACAACAATAATAATAACTATAATAACCGTGGAGGTAGGCGAGGCCAAAACCAAGGGAGAGGCCGCGGAAACTACAAACTACAACAACAAAATACGTCGGAAAACTAACAGAACCCTTTAGGAAACAACCAATAAATCTAAAAGTTCATTCCATCAATTATAGTCTTAATATATTCGTAACCTTCTATAATCATTCAACTGAAAATAAACTAACATTTCTCATAGATACTGGTGCAGATATCTCACTTTTGAAAGTAAATTCTGATAACTTTATAATTCAAAATGAAAAAATAATAAACATCGAAGGCATAGGCCAAGGTGTGATAAAGTCTCAAGGAACAACCTTAATAGAACTCCAATCAACAAAATATATTATCCCACATGAATTTCATTTGGTAAACCCAAATTTTGCCATACCATGTGATGGAATAATAGGCATTGATTTTATAAAGAAATTCAATTGTCAACTAGATTTCAAACCAAGTGAAGACTGGTTTATAATTAGACCCCAAAATTTAAATTATCCAATATATGTTCCGATAACATATAGCGCTGGCAACAATACAGTTCTTCTGCCAGCCAGATCACAAGTTATTCGGAAAATAGACATTAATGTTGTAAATGATTTCATATTTGTTCCTAATCAAGAAATACACAATGGGATTTATGTTGCAAATACAATAGCAGCATCCAAACATGTATACGATCGACTTCTAAATACAACTAATTTCGACCAAGTGGTCAAAGTAAATAAAATACAATATGAAAATCTTAAAGATTATGACATTCATAATACCGACACTGGAAATAGAAGCGAACAAATACTTTCAAAACTAAAGAAAAATTTTCCAGACCAATTTAAAAATCAATTAACAGAATTATGCACACAGTATAGTGATGTGTTCGGACTGGAAACCGAACCTATATCAACAAATAATTTTTATAAACAAACATTAAGACTTAAAGATGATGAACCCATTTATATAAAAAACTATAGAAGCCCGCATAGCCATATTGAGGAAATTCAAATACAAGTAGGGAAATTAATAAGCGACAAAATCGTCGAACCGTCTGTATCTGAGTATAACAGCCCACTCTTGCTAGTTCCAAAAAAATCATTACCAAATTCACAAAAGAAAAAATGGCGATTAGTAATTGACTATCGTCAAATAAACAAAAAACTTCTTTCTGACAAATTTCCACTCCCTAGAATTGATGACATTTTAGATCAACTAGGTCGAGCTAAATACTTTTCATGCCTTGACTTGATGTCAGGTTTCCATCAAATAGAACTTGAGGAAAACTCTAGGAATATGACATCCTTTTCAACGAGCAATGGCTCATATCGCTTCACGCGATTACCATTTGGTCTTAAAATAGCACCAAATTCATTTCAGAGGATGATGACTATATCATTCTCGGGATTAGAACCCTCTCAGGCATTCCTTTACATGGATGACTTAATGGTGATAGGATGTTCCGAAAAACACATGATTAAAAACTTAACTGACGTTTTTAATATATGTAGGAAATATAACCTAAAGTTGCATCCAGAAAAATGTTCATTTTTCATGCACGAAGTGACATTCCTAGGTCACAAATGCACAGCCAAAGGAGTATTCCCAGATGACAACAAATATGACGTCATCAAAAATTATCCTGTCCCTCATGATGCGGACAGTGCAAGACGATTTGTAGCATTCTGCAACTATTATCGTCGATTTATAAGGAACTTCGCCGACTATTCACGGCACATAACTAGATTATGTAAAAAGAATGTCCCTTTTGAATGGTCAAGCGAATGCCAGAACGCATTCGAATACCTAAAAGAAAATCTTATGCACCCCACACTATTACAATATCCTGATTTTCGCAAAGAATTTTGCATTATAACGGATGCTAGTAAACAAGCTTGCGGAGCGGTTCTAACTCAGAACCGAAACGGGATTCAGCTCCCAATAGCTTATGCATCACGTTCATTTACAAAAGGAGAAAGCAATAAGAGTACAACGGCAATTCATTGGGCAATTACCCATTTTAGACCATACATTTATGGCAAACATTTCACCATTCTATGACTAATCCCAGTTCTAAATTAACTCGCATGTGGCTAGAACTTGAAGAATACGACTTCACAGTAGAATACCTAAGGGGGAAAGATAATTTTGTAGCAGACGCACTCTCACGTATAAATATAAAGGAACTCAAAGACATGCAACATAAAGTCCTGAAAGTCACTACCAGGCAACAAAGTAGACAAGAAAACTGTACAGTAACAAACAAGGAACTATTGCCTAGGCAAAGTATCCAAAATGTATCTAATCCCAACGTACACGAAGTCATAACAAATGATGAAGTACGAAAAGTAGTGACCTTGCGAATAACTGAATCTATTTGTTTACTAAAACGAGGAAATAAAGTTATTGCAAGAATTGATGTTGTCGATTTATATACCAATGGAATTTTTGATTTAGGTCAGTTCTTCCAAAGGCTTGAAATGCAAGCCGGTATACTAAAAATCAGCCAACTCAAATTGGCACCGAGTGAAAAAATCTATGAAACCATTTCAATAGATAATTTCAAAAATATGGGCAATATAAAATTTAAATCATTAAGAGTAGCGCTACTCCAGCCGGTGACCATTATAAAAACTGAAAAGGAGATACAATCGATACTGTCTACATATCATGACGATCCAATTCAAGGAGGTCATACAGGCATTACAAGAACGCTAGCGAAAATAAAAAGACACTATTATTGGAAAAATATGACTCGTCATATAAAAGAGTACATACGTAGATGTCATAAATGCCAAATGTCAAAAACAACGACACATACAAAGACCCCAATGACTCACACAGAAACCCCAACAAATGCTTTTGATATAGTGATAGTGGACACAGTTGGTCCACTGCCGAAATCAGAATATGGCAACGAATACATCGTCACACTAATATGTGATTTGACGAAGTATCTAGTAACCATACCTGTTGCGAATAAGAGCGCAAATACTGTCGCAAAAGCTATATTCGAAAATTTTATACTAAAGTACGGTCCAATGAAGACGTTCATTGGGTACATGGGTACCGAGTATAAAAACAATGTAATTCAAGATATGTGTAAATATATGAAAATTGAAAATCTTACATCCACTGCATATCACCACCAGACTTTAGGGACAATCGAACGAAGTCATAGAACATTCAATGAATACATTCGTTCATATATCTCTGCAGATAAAACTGATTGGGACGTTTGGATACAATACTTTACATATTGTTTCAACACAACACCATCAGTCATGCATAATTACTGTCCATATGAACTAGTCTTTGGAAGATTACCAAGGCAGTTCGCAAATTTTAATAAAACAGATAGAATAGAACCACTGTATAATATAGAAGATTACTAAAAGGAAATAAAATTTAGATTAGAAATAGCATATAAAAGAGCTAGACTTTTGTTAGAAAAAGCTAAGTCTTATAGAAAACAACTTTATGATAAGAAAACTTCAGATTTTCAATTAAAAATAGGAGATAAAGTTATACTAAGGAACGAATCGGGTCATAAGTTAGATCCAGTATATATAGGCCCTTATACTGTAGAAACCATAGAAGACAGAGATAACATAGTAATTAGAGATACAAAACAAAAGAAGCAAAAAGTACATAAGGATAGACTAAAAATATATAATCAATGAAACGTTTCATTTCACTTAAGAAAAGGTCTGATCAACCTCAAAACAAAAAAAAAACACAAAAAAAATTTAATTACTTTTCCTTCTAAGAAAGTTAAACATAAATCCAAAAACATCGTAATTCAACATACATTTTTTGTATTATTCTGTCATTATACAAAAATGCTTTGAGACAAAACATTGCTAATAATTAATAAGAAAAATCAATTTCAAAAAAAATTTTTCCTTTCTAAACACAATATTAATATTGAGAACTCAATGACTACATATATTACGTCATTTCTTTAAAAAGGGAGGTGTAGCATATTGGACTAATCTACCCTAAGAATACAATAAATGATTGGGTATAACATAGCGTCAATACATTGTGACACTTTGTCATAATAAATATAAATATACAAAAAGACCACCAAAAACTACGTAAGCACTCCAGCGCCCCAGTAATACGATCTAACGCTTATACATAAGCCGATCGCGGAGCGTGGGAATGCTGAGCATGCACTTTGCAGCTCAAGTGGTCAATGCCTTCTGCATACATATGTATATGTATAAATGTAAGTAAGAATACATAGATATAAGCAATGTATGTGCGGGTTAGCTGAACCCAACTTCAGCACACTTTGATTATTCGAATAAACCGTTTCAAGCAGAGCAGAAGCTCTGAGCTCCAGAGCCAAGTCTATTTCATCAACTACCAAAATACCGTACTACTTGTTGAACCTATCACACTTTAGTGGAACCACCGCGAGGGGTTTTGGCCCTTTGGTAGTACGGACTCAATGTTCCCTTGTGTTGGTAAACTTATCAAGATAGGAAGAATCACTGGTTGAGAAACTAGTGCAGACAATTCGGAATTTTTAGCAATCACAGGGTGGGTTCCCCCCACAGCGGATTGATCGGATTGCTCCCCATCTTTTTTAGCTGCCGATCTTAGCAAGATTCGCGGATTTGCTGCGATTGACAGCTGATCAGTTGTGGAGTCCTGTTGATCATTTGCCCGTGGTTGCGGGGCCTTAGGCAGCCTACCACCAGCTGCTTTTTTGCGCTTTGGAGATTCATCTAATAGCTCAAGGCCATTAAACTGTGAATTAAGCGCGGAAAGAAGATCATCGGCTCGACGAAAACTATCTCTAGCTACGCCAAAACTGTTGATCAGTTCTTTCAAGCCACCTTTAGTTTGGCTCATAAACGATTTCATCTCGTTCGCAACCACAAGGCAAGCATAACAACAGTAGTTTAGATTTTTACCCTTTGCTAGGTCATCCCTTGTACGGCCATTAAAACCAGCGCACTTAGTGTGCACCATTCTATCACATAGCTAACAAGTCATTTTGGCTGCTCAGGTTTTATAACCTGGCAACAATTTTTATAAAAGCAGACAACATTTACGGTTTCCATCCTTATCTGAAATCAGACCACTGTGCACGGAAACACAAAATCAAAGCTTTCAAGCGAGCTGTTAAAAGAACCGCATGTGTGCATGCAAAAACATCACCAAATAGCACTGCGAACAACGCACAAAAGGGAGAGTAAACAAAACACAAACTACTACAGAATAAAAGATGCCGGTCGGCAATGAACAAACCGTATGTCCGGGCTTGTCATAAACGGGCACAAAAACTTAAAAAAAAAAAAAAAACGGTGGCATCCGCAGCAGGCAAATTAACGCGCGAGGGGGTGACACGGCCAGGCACGCGGGCCGGTAAACGACGCTGGGCTGCTGCAGGCGCCGGAAGAAGGAGGGACCGTTTCAGATGCAAGCAATCCTACGGGGCGCTCGGTGACAGCGGCACCGTATGTGATTTTAACATACCAAAACAACATAACATAAAAAACAATCGAATATCCTTCTCCCTTTAGCACAACATGACTTTATTGACGGCTTGCTCGACTTATCGTTATCGCAAATTAATTATATTCAAAACTCTCTTGGTTGACTGTTAGAACTATTTCCTTGTAACAAGTCCTGAAAGTGTGTTTCAACCTATTTTCGAGGTGGCAATCGACATATGTACGGTATTAACAGTAAATTCAGAGAAGTCAACAAAGCGAATTCCTTGTTTTCGCAAGGTAAATTTTCGGAGGCTAAAAAATTTTATAGCTGGCTTCAATTGGCCCCATCTTTACTCCTGCAACATAATGACGGAAGCCATTAATATGTTTTATACCGCAATTAAATCATTTTTTGACTCTTGTGTTCCGATGTACTATCCGTCAATCTCTAAACCTCCTTGATTTAATAAAAAGTTGACACACCTAAGAAATGTGAAGTACAGACTTTATATACACTGACCTTAGTAAAGCATTTGACTCTAGTAAGGAAACTTGATCTTTTAGGTTTCCCTGTTGATTTTCTGAATTGGATTTCAAGCTTTCGAGTCCTCTTTAAAAATTCTTTATCTTGTATTCTCCGAGTCACATCCGGTGTCCCACAAGGGAGCCATCTTGGTCCGCTTCTTTTTACCTTATTCATTAACGACCTCCCCTTAATAATAAAACATTCGCGTGTACTTATGTACGCCGACGATGTTAAATTATGCCTTCAGTACAAGGACACTTCATGCCATTTAGACTTACAATCCGATCTAGACAGATTTCAAATATAGTGCCGTAATAACGTGTTAGACTTAAATGGCTCCAAGTGTAAAGTTATGACCTTTTGTCGTGCCAACCCAATACGCATTACTTTCACTCTAAGTGGGTGCTCCTTGGACAGAATAACACGAGTTGATGATCTTGGTGTTCTTCTGGAACATATTTCGTCTATTGTCAATAAGGCCAGGGGTGTGCTTGGTTTTATAAAAAGGTGGTCTAAGGAATTTGATGATCCTTACGTGACAAAAACCTTATTTATTTCGTTAGTCCGTCCGATTCCCAAGTACGGATCACCTGTTTGGAGTCGACAATACGCAGACCATTCGGACCGCATTGAATCGGTCCAAAAAAAATTCTTACTTTTTCCTTGCCGCGCCTAAATTGGGATGCAAACCGTATATTACCTCCTTATTCTAGTAGACTACTTTTAATCGATTTTAACTTTATTATAACATAATTAGATCCTACTAAAAGTAATATTTAATAAAGTTATTTTACATTTCATTCATTTCCTGGTTCCTGTTCTCTTTTTTATATCGCGTCTATACACGGCAACGCCCCTCGGTCGGTTGGGCGGTAGGTGTGGCCATGAGACCCTCCCTGAGGAAATTGTGAAGATCAGCAGTAGGTACCTACCATAAGCTGGAGAACCACCAAAATTATCTTGCCATCAACCTACTGGACAACAGTACCCAACGCCGCAGGCTGAAGAGGTTCCACCCGCTGGACCTGCCTTTCCAGTCCCCTAAAGGAACCCTTCGATAACTCCAGTTTCCACACATAAGTTGGACCTGCCTTTCCAGTCCCCTAAAGGAACCCTTCGATAACTCCAGTTTCCACACATAAGTTTTAAGAATATACTTCACTGTCAACGCATCAAAAAATTTAATTGATTGCTCTCTGGGCAGATGTAATTAAAGACATTCATTATACTACAAAAAAATATATATTTGTCGGAGCACAATTATTATTTTCCATTTCGCGCAGCGAGTTTCGAACGCACCGAAGATCTACACACAATTAATTTGTGTCACTCACTTCCTTCGAACCACACTCGGCGACAGCGACCACACGCTGCCGCCGCGCTGTAACGGGAGATGCCAAAGCTACAAAAATACAGCCGACCAATAGCAACACAGTATGCAATAATGTAATATGACGAAATACCAATGATTTCCCGAAATGATGAAATTACTGTACTTCTGGAATATTCTAACACATAATACAATATGATGAAATTATTATTCTTGTGAAATATTGTAGCACATCCACCAGCTTACAAAAGTATGCGCCGACACGGCCATCCTGACCTTTACACGTCCTCGTGAAATATTACTAAAATGATTCGTTCTCTATAATTTTTATTGTAAAACTATTTTTACATCATTTTAAAAAATATTAGCCAATTGACAAATTAAATTTCCAAATTTAAATTTCCAATAAAAATTTCTTTTCTTTAACATAATTCATTTTCTTCTTATTCATATGTAATGCGCAACACGCCATGATCAAGACATTTGCCTTGCACTTGTGCTTACATTATACTTAAAAATTTCATTATTAGCAATTCAGGCATCCATACTGTCTCTTTCAACAGCTTCAACAATTTTGCTGCTGTCTCTTTCAACAGCTTCAACAATTTCGCTACTGTCTCTTTCAACAGCTTCAACATTTTCGCTACTGTCTCTTTCAACAGCTCCAACAATTTCGCTACTGTCTCTTTCAACAGCTTCAACAATTTCGCTACTGTCTCTTTCAACAGCTTCAACAATTTCGCTACTGTCTCTTTCAACAGCTTCAACAATTTCACTACTGTCTCTTTCAACAGCTTCCTTACAATTTTCAAATTCTGCTGGTACTTGCCAATTTGGCATTTTCCTTATGTCATCGCGAGCACATTTATATTTTCTATTATTTGTCAGTGACCTGAGCATATACCTGTCTCCGTCTAACAATTCAGTTATTTGAAAAGGCCCTCTGAACTTCGGGCTTAATTTTGTTTGATGCCTCTCTTCATTCTTTAACAATACAAAATCTCCGACTAGACATCTATCAACTTTAGCTTTGTTTTTATCAAATTGCGCCTTGTTATATGCTGCTGCAGCTGAAATACTCTGAACTGCACGCGCTCTTACTTCATCTAGATCAACCTCATCTACCTCATCGCAAGGTGGAACCAACCCCAACGGCCGAGCAACTTTGCCAATAAACAATTCTAAAGGGCTTGCCTTTGTCACTCGACCAACTGAACCTCACCTAATGCGTCTTGCCAAGAGCGACTGCTAGTCTCGACTGCGGTTAGTAAGTTTTTTAAGGTGCTCATAATGCGTTCTACTTGACCATTTGCTCTACTCGCACCAGTCGCAATCAAGTGCAAATTTATTTTCTGTTGCTCACAGAAATCACTAAATCTACTGCTGGCAAAACACCTACCCTGATCTGCAATAATGCGATTTGGTACTCCAAACAGAGATATAGCCGACGTCACTGCACTTACGCAATTCTCTGCGTCAATTTTATGCGTGTGAGTTAAATAAACAAATTTAGTAAAGGCATCCACTTGAACGATGATATACTCTTTCTGATCAGACTTGCCGCTTAACTTTCCAGTTATGTCGATGTGAACAGTGTGCCAAGGGATATTTACTTTTGGTATTGGATGAAGGCTAGCTTGAATTTTGCACGAGGAGGTCTTTGACATTCTACACGTAATGCAGTTTTCAACGAATTTTCGAATATATTTAGACATGTTATCGAACCAGTAATAGTCATAGGCCTCGTCTAACGTCTTCTCCCATCCCAAGTGTATGATTGACTCATGAATTTGGTTTATAACAGACCATCTAAATACCTTGGGAACAATTGATAACGATCGAGTTCTACCATTTCGCTGAATTTTTCGATATAATATTCCTCCTCTTAACTCATAAGTTTTTGCAACGTCCTCAGCCAGGGAATTGTCTTTCAATTTATTTACAATATTTACTATTTCGAGATCTTGACGCTGTTCAGCCAAAAGCCAATTACTTGATATTTCAGCCAAATTAATTCGTTTTTCAAGAACTTTGGGAGTTGTAATACTCAAATCAGCGGAAGGCCCATTTCTTGAAGTTAACATGCGCCATTCGTTTGCCTTCCCTATATTGTAAATCAAATGTAAATGATTGTAAATAAGACCACCATTACATCGTCCACATAAACGACTACAAATTTATTTGTAAGGTCTCCGAGAGCTTGCATCACTGTACGCTGGAAAACAGATGGAGCATTTCTGAGCCCAAACGGCATTGCCAAGAATTTATATTGTCCATCTGGGGTGACAAAAGCTGTATACTCTACTGAATCTGGGTGTAATGGAATTTGATAATATCCACTTGCCATGTCCAGACATGAAAAATATTTCGATACAATGATTGTTAATTATTACGCTACCAAGCACCTGCAATGCGCTACAAACACTACCATGGCCAATACCTTTCAACATCACTACTTTGTTAATTCTTTTACCAACTAATTTGCTACTTAGCTTTTGTTTAATTAAAGAACATTCCGCTCCAGAGTCAAACGTTGTTGAAAATGTCTCGCCTTGATGAATCATCTCTCCCTTGGGTTCGACAACCTCGCATAGTTCCAACCTTTTCACTTGATGCGTGCCTTTGTCCTTTTTGGGCTTGCTGCAGTGTGTTGAAATATGACCGCGCTCGCCACAATTAAAACAAGTCACATCCGATTTTTGACGGTGACCAAAAGGGAACGACAGGAACGTGGCTGTCTTTGGCATTAGTCGAAAATTGCTGCTGCTGTTTAGCTCTACATTCGATCATCTTGTGACCGAGTTTTCCACAGAAATGGCATTTCATTGTTGAAAGTCGCTGGCGCTTTATGTCAGCTGGAGGCATTTCTTCTTGCGGAGTTTTCTTTCGTTTATTAAACGTAAATGCTTTAAGCTCAGTTTGTAATTCACTTCTTGTGCGCACATTTGAAGTAAATGTTAATCGTTGCAGCCTGCTATCTACATGAGCCAACTTAGCAAGCGTCACAGAAACAGCTATTTCCTCCACATCCATCTCACGCCACTTCGTAATAAGCGACGTCATCATGCGACTAGCATAATTGGAGAGGCATTCGCCGTCAGTTGGACAACCTGCTAGCATTGCTAAAAACATAGCCGCTGGAGTTTCCACACTAGCAAAACGTTGCACGAAAAGTTCCTTAAACTCGGCCCAAGTTATTCCCGGATAGCATATTTGAGCAAACCACTGCGACGCGCTTCCTTCCATCGCTACACTTAAAGCCATAACTAACGCGCTGCCTGGTGCTGCTGCACCACGCCGTTGCGTCTGCGCCATCAAGGTCCGCGTTAACACCACATTATTTTTGTTTGTTGTTTCGGATGCCGTTGATTGTATTGTTTTAACAACTTCGATCAAGTTCTTATTTTGCATTTCCATTAAAACGCGCCACGGCCCATCTATGGTGTTAGGCAGCGAGCCAGATCCCACTTCTGATGTCGGAGCACAATTATTATTTTCCATTTCGCGCAGCGAGTTTCGAACACACCGAAGATCTACACACAATTAATTTGTGTCACTCACTTCTTCTCCGAGCTATCCTTCGAACCACACTCGGCGACAGCGACCACACGCTGCCGCCGCGCTGTAACGGGAGATGCCAAAGCTACAAAAATACAGCCGACCAATAGCAACGCAGTATGCAATAATGTAATATGACGAAATACCATGAATACCATGATGAAATTACTGTACTTATGGAATATTCTAACACATAATACAATATGATGAAATTATTATTCTTGTGAAATATTCTAGCACATCCACCAGCTTACAAAAGTATGCGCCGACATATTTAACAATAATTTTCTTTGGTATATTTCGTTGCATATATGTTAAATACAGAGTCAAACTTATTATCATGACAAAAGTTGTAATGCATATAATTTGAAAAAAGTTGTAGTGTTTTATATGTAAGTTTATCATTTCTCTTGTTTGTAGGTGATTTATTGGTTCTAAACGAGTAACATTGTTGGTGATATAAATCGTTTTGGTAAAATTTGACAGATTATTAGAAATTAGGAATTCATCTATTTGCATGGTACAATTTTTATTTTCAATGATGTTGTTTCCTAATATAAATATTTTGTTCTTTGTACAATCTTGGTTGACAACGGTTTGAGGAATATTCCATGTTAAAAGTATATTTGGTTCTATATAATTTATTTGCACTGAGCTCTTGTTTGATAACTCCAAGAATACATTTGTCGAATATTAATTTATGTGTATCTTTATGACACACTTGGTTATTGAATATATAGAATTCATCGAATATTTGGTCGGTTAGAATATAGTTATCTCGGTACGGAACTATTTGAAAAACCGGAACTTTAGTGACCTCGCTAGGAACGTGAGAAATAATAAAAATTTCGTTCGTGTCTGTCCGGAGCCAAGTTGATATTTTTATCTTTAGAATTTTCTGCGAATTTACGTATTTCCAATAATCGTGTTTTAGTAAAGATTCCTAGTCTAGTTAATTGCATGCCTAACTCGATATCTTCTATCTATTCTGTAAACTGCTGGGATTGAATATCAGTATCGCAAATTGTTGGTTCTGTTCTTTTTCCACCTTGAGCCTATTAATTATGTCTATACCGCTGTTGATTACATCGATAATTATGTTAAGACCATGGGTTATCACGGAGTCTTCTGACATGTTATTAATTTTTTCCGCTAGCTCATCCCTGTCGTCTTCAATAATGTACCAAAAAAGTTTTTATGTAGTAAAATAGTTTTTTGTTTTGAGTCGAATAAATGATCCGTATTTGAACTAAGATCAACGCCAAAATAAATAAAAACTCCGAAGTAATACGCTTTGCGTTTTTATTGATTGAATATCAGCTTAAGACAAACAATTGGTGTAAGAAAATCTTATCTGCGCGAGAGCGCTTCTTGCTTATGCTTATATGCATACATTTGAAAAAGAATTCTTATGTGCTACGTGGCTATGTGCCTGCCTAGTGGCTGGGTTTTGATTACGGCCACCGCGGTCGGTCTTTTGTATAAGTGAGTTATGAGAAAGGCATAATTACGTTACTTCCCTTCTCTTAAAACGAAGCCTATTGTCGCGGATCGAATATTGTTATCGATAGGCTCTAGTTAGTATTTTTTAGAAGTCCGAATGTGGAAGGATTTGTAAGCCCATATGTGTCTGGGCACATTGTTTTTGGCCAATGTAAATTGCCGGGAAAATTTAGCTTTTCATTGTCGTGTAAGAGTTGGAGGACACACTGCGGTGAGCTAATAAGTTAAGTTAGTTGCAATTGTGAAACATTGAATTCTTCCAGAATAAAACGTGTTCTACTACCATGGATTAGTCTGCCCTTTCTTTCGGGAACCAATGTGTGGGGTAGCCGTTTAAGGCAACTCCCTGGACGCACGACGACAACCTTTTATTCGCAGTCCTAGGGCGACTGCAGGGGCAACTTGCGCTGGAATGACGGTTTAGACGGCCAGCTAGAGAGTTGCCGGAGCTGGAGTGACGGTTTAGACGGCCAGCGAGGAGGATTTGTGTGAGCGCAGCCAGCGCTACGTACCGGCAGAGGAGTCGTAGCCAGCGACAGTGGCGTCGCAGTCAGCGACATAGAGGGACGCAGCCAGCGTCGAACGCCGGTACGAACGGGTCGCAGCCAGCGACAAGGAGACGCAAGAAGCGTCATTTGTGGAGACCGCAGCCAGCGGTCAGAAGGCGCAAGGAGCGCCAAGCATCCGTGGCCGCAGCCAGCGGCATGAGGCGTCAGAGACGCCATTTCGGACGCGCAGAGGCGCCGCCATTTTGGAGCTGGGAAAGATGCAGCATTCCCCCAGGAAGAGTGCCTGGCTGAACGGAGGGGAAGCCACCCCTATAACAACAGTGAGTCAGCAGCCAGCCAGTAGTGGAGCAGGAACTCGGACGCGGGTGAACATCACGGCGGCGTCGATTCCTTGCCCGGCCACTACGGTGACTACAGTAGCTTCCCAACCTAGAAGTACTGCTGTCACAGCTGCGAGTTCAGTACCGGAGGTGAACCAGCCCCTCGTGTTGGAACTCATGGAGAGGATCGCAGCGTTGGAGAGGGAGCTGGAGAAGACTAGATCCCTGGAAAGTGTGAACACCGCAAATTGCCGCGCCAATCGCAGTTGGCCCAAGGGCAGTTGGCGCCCAACAGTGGAGCGTCGGGGCGGCCGCCATTTTGGAGGGCCCAGCCAATACCCACATTTAACGGAGAGGCCTTACATAACGGGGTCGGGTCGGTGCCATACAACGGTGACGGTGCGAGCGGTGCGGCCTGCACGCTGCCGCCATCTTCGAGTGGACCGCCATTGCTAACGACTAGCAACTATTTTGTGGAGCCACTGTGTGCAACAGCCACTGCGCAGCCAGCGCATGGACTCGTGCTACCGGGCGTGAGCATCCACAATGCGGCAACAGCATCGCCACTTGTCGGATCCTAACCCGCGATGACGTCGAGTGGAATCCAGGGAGCATATGGGCCAAGGAAGCTTCCGGACTTGCCTATATTTGGAGGGCAGCCCGAGGAGTGGCCGATCTTCAGCTGTGCGTTCGTGGAGACGACCCGAGCGTACAACTGCACGGACCTGGAGAACAACCAGAGGTTGTTGAAGGCGCTGAAGGATGAAGCACGCGAGGCAGTGAAGGCATTCATCCAGGGAATGTCAGCGCCGTGATGGAGCAGTTGCGCTTTAGGTTCGGCCGACCGGAGCAGCTTATACGCAGTCAGCTCAACAACGTGCGAGAGGTGCAGCCAATTTCGGAGCACAATTTGGCGAAGATCATTCCCTTCGCAACCCGAGTGAATAACCTCGCGGCCTTCTTGCAGTCAGCGAAGGCGGAGCAGCACCTGGGGAACCCAACCCTCATGGAGGAGCTTGTGGCCAAGCTGCCAACGAGCAAGCGAGTGGACTGGGCCAGGCATGCTGCAACGATTGCGCCCTTTCCCACTGTAGTCCACTTCATCGCGTGGCTACAGGAGTACGCAAACGTGGTGTGCACGGTTTTGGACGTCGAGGGAAAGGAGCCGATGCGTCGACTTCTACATGCAAGCGTCGACCATAATGAATGCGATCAACAGGATAATCGGCATGGAGGTTGTCCCATCTGTGGAGGACAGCATGAAATATTGAACTGCAGAAAATTTATTGGAGCTTCGCCACAGGAAAGGTGGAGCAATGTGAAGAGGCATCGGCTCTGCTTCAATTGCCTGCAAAGCGGGCACACGTCCAGATCCTGCTATACGCAAGGTGAGTGCCAGGTTAATGGATGCCGAAGGGAGCATCACCGTCTGCTACATGGTGCGGACGAGGAGCGAAGGCCGCTGCAGCGAGGTGGCTTCAGACGCCACGAAGGGAACCAGCAGCCAGCAGTTTCCAGACGCAGCCCGGCCAGGAGGCCGAGATGGTCACAGGGACCAGGATAGGAACCGGCAGCCAGCCGTTCCCAGCAACAGCCTGGAGAGAGGAGCTCCGCGTGAAGCGGGAGCGCCCATGCAGAGGAATTTGAGCTGCGTTGACGCCGAAGGAGGCCGTCTACTGTTCCGTATACTGCCGGTTACGCTGTACGGAGCGGGGCGAAAGGTGGATACGTATGCGCTCCTAGATGAGGGATCCTCCGTCACGATGATCGATGACGAACTACGAAGGGATCTTGGAGTGCGAGGAGAGCGTCGGCAGCTAAATATCAAATGGTTTGGAGGTAAGGCAACCAGAGAGCCTACCAACGTGGTGAGTCTGAAGATAAGTGGAGTTGGAAAGCCCACTCGCCGTGTATTGAGGAATGTTTATGCCGTTTCAAGCTTGAGTTTACCAATGCAGACATTGAGCCGACGAGATGTCCAGGGCGTGCACAGGGATGCGCGTCTGCCGATGAAGCCTTACAGCAACGTGGTGCCGAAGCTGCTCATCGGCCTGGATCACGGACATCTGGGGTTGCCACTTAGGACGAGGCGGTTCGCTCGAGAGGGACCGTATGCGGCCGCAACCGATTTGGGCTGGGCTGTGTTTGGAACTGTAATTGGGCAACCGACCACGCCGTCACCGAGGTCCTGCCTACTTGCCGTGTCAGTGGATGACGCGATGGAGAAGATGGTGGAGGACTATTTCGACATGGAGAACTTTGGAGTGAAGACCGCGCCGCCGGTCGCAGCCTGCGACGATGTTCGGGCCCAAAGAATACTCGAAGACACCACGGTGAAAGTGGGGCGTCGCTACCAGACGGGATTACTCTGGAAGGACGACCACGTTGTGCTGCCACCGAGCTATGAGATGGCGTACAGGAGGCTGGTCAACGTCGAGAAGAAGATGAAGCGCAACAAGCCGATGCCGCAGGAATACGATCGGATCATAAAGGATTACGTGTCTAAAGGATACGCGAGGATTCTACAGCCGGAGGAGGTCGCGGTAATGAGCGATCGCCTATGGTATTTGCCACATTTTGGTGTCGAAAACCCAAACAAGCCCGGCAAGGTACGGCTTGTGTTTGATGCTGCAGCCAAAGTTGGAGGAACCTCGCTAAACTCGGTGCTGGACAAAGGGCCTCAGCACTATAAGCCTTTGCCAGCTGTGCTCTTTCATTTCAGAGAGGGAGCCGTCGGAGTCTGCGGTGACATCAAGGAGATGTTCCACCAAGTGCTGATCCGACCCGAGGATAGATGTTCCCAACGATTCCTCTGGAGAGATGGCGACGACGAGCGAGATCCGGATGTTTATGAGATGAACGTAATGACGTTTGGAGCAGCCTGCTCGCCGAGCGCTGCGCATTTCGTGAAGACTATGAATGCCCTGAAGTATCGGGATTCGGATCCGAGAGCGGTCAAGGCCATCACCTTAGTATTTTTGAGAAGTCCGAATGTGGAAGGATTTGTAAGCCCATATGTGTCTGGGCACATTGTTTTTGGCCAATGTAAATTGCCGGGAAAATTTAGCTTTTCATTGTCGTGTAAGAGTTGGAAGACACACTGCGGTGAGCTAATAAGTTAAGTTAGTTGCAATTGTGAAACATTGAATTCTTCCAGAATAAAACGTGTTCTACTACCATGGATTAGTCTGCCCTTTCTTTCGGGAACCAATGTGTGGGGTAGCCGTTTAAGGCAACTCCCTGGACGCACGACGACAACCTTTTATTCGCAGTCCTAGGGCGACTGCAGGGGCAACTTGCGCTGGAATGACGGTTTAGACGGCCAGCTAGAGAGTTGCCGGAGCTGGAGTGACGGTTTAGACGGCCAGCGAGGAGGATTTGTGTGAGCGCAGCCAGCGCTACGTACCGGCAGAGGAGTCGTAGCCAGCGACAGTGGCGTCGCAGTCAGCGACATAGAGGGACGCAGCCAGCGTCGAACGCCGGTACGAACGGGTCGCAGCCAGCGACAAGGAGACGCAAGAAGCGTCATTTGTGGAGACCGCAGCCAGCGGTCAGAAGGCGCAAGGAGCGCCAAGCATCCGTGGCCGCAGCCAGCGGCATGAGGCGTCAGAGACGCCATTTCGGACGCGCAGAGGCGCCGCCATTTTGGAGCTGGGAAAGATGCAGCATTCCCCCAGGAAGAGTGCCCGGCTGAACGGAGGGGAAGCCACCCCTATAACAACAGTGAGTCAGCAGCCAGCCAGTAGTGGAGCAGGAACTCGGACGCGGGTGAACATCACGGCGGCGTCGATTCCTTGCCCGGCCACTACGGTGACTACAGTAGCTTCCCAACCTAGAAGTACTGCTGTCACAGCTGCGAGTTCAGTACCGGAGGTGAACCAGCCCCTCGTGTTGGAACTCATGGAGAGGATCGCAGCGTTGGAGAGGGAGCTGGAGAAGACTAGATCCCTGGAAAGTGTGAGCACCGCCAATTGCGCGCCAATCGCAGTTGGCCCAAGCGCAGTTGGCGCCAACAGTGGAGCGTCGGGGCGGCCGCCATTTTGGAGTGGCCAGCCAATACCCACATTTAACGGAGAGGCCTTACATAACGGGGTCGGGTCGGTGCCATACAACGGTGACGGTGCGAGCGGTGCGGCCTGCACGCTGCCGCCATCTTCGAGTGGACCGCCATTGCTAACGACTAGCAACTATTTTGTGGAGCCACTGTGTGCAACAGCCACTGCGCAGCCAGCGCATGGACTCGTGCTACCGGGCGTGAGCATCCACAATGCGGCAACAGCATCGCCACTTGTCGGATCCTAACCCGCGATGACGTCGAGTGGAATCCAGGGAGCATATGGGCCAAGGAAGCTTCCGGACTTGCCTATATTTGGAGGGCAGCCCGAGGAGTGGCCGATCTTCAGCTGTGCGTTCGTGGAGACGACCCGAGCGTACAACTGCACGGACCTGGAGAACAACCAGAGGTTGTTGAAGGCGCTGAAGGATGAAGCACGCGAGGCAGTGAAGGCATTCATCCAGGGAATGTCAGCGCCGTGATGGAGCAGTTGCGCTTTAGGTTCGGCCGACCGGAGCAGCTTATACGCAGTCAGCTCAACAACGTGCGAGAGGTGCAGCCAATTTCGGAGCACAATTTGGCGAAGATCATTCCCTTCGCAACCCGAGTGAATAACCTCGCGGCCTTCTTGCAGTCAGCGAAGGCGGAGCAGCACCTGGGGAACCCAACCCTCATGGAGGAGCTTGTGGCCAAGCTGCCAACGAGCAAGCGAGTGGACTGGGCCAGGCATGCTGCAACGATTGCGCCCTTTCCCACTGTAGTCCACTTCATCGCGTGGCTACAGGAGTACGCAAACGTGGTGTGCACGGTTTTGGACGTCGAGGGAAAGGAGCCGATGCGTCGACTTCTACATGCAAGCGTCGACCATAATGAATGCGATCAACAGGATAATCGGCATGGAGGTTGTCCCATCTGTGGAGGACAGCATGAAATATTGAACTGCAGAAAATTTATTGGAGCTTCGCCACAGGAAAGGTGGAGCAATGTGAAGAGGCATCGGCTCTGCTTCAATTGCCTGCAAAGCGGGCACACGTCCAGATCCTGCTATACGCAAGGTGAGTGCCAGGTTAATGGATGCCGAAGGGAGCATCACCGTCTGCTACATGGTGCGGACGAGGAGCGAAGGCCGCTGCAGCGAGGTGGCTTCAGACGCCACGAAGGGAACCAGCAGCCAGCAGTTTCCAGACGCAGCCCGGCCAGGAGGCCGAGATGGTCACAGGGACCAGGATAGGAACCGGCAGCCAGCCGTTCCCAGCAACAGCCTGGAGAGAGGAGCTCCGCGTGAAGCGGGAGCGCCCATGCAGAGGAATTTGAGCTGCGTTGACGCCGAAGGAGGCCGTCTACTGTTCCGTATACTGCCGGTTACGCTGTACGGAGCGGGGCGAAAGGTGGATACGTATGCGCTCCTAGATGAGGGATCCTCCGTCACGATGATCGATGACGAACTACGAAGGGATCTTGGAGTGCGAGGAGAGCGTCGGCAGCTAAATATCAAATGGTTTGGAGGTAAGGCAACCAGAGAGCCTACCAACGTGGTGAGTCTGAAGATAAGTGGAGTTGGAAAGCCCACTCGCCGTGTATTGAGGAATGTTTATGCCGTTTCAAGCTTGAGTTTACCAATGCAGACATTGAGCCGACGAGATGTCCAGGGCGTGCACAGGGATGCGCGTCTGCCGATGAAGCCTTACAGCAACGTGGTGCCGAAGCTGCTCATCGGCCTGGATCACGGACATCTGGGGTTGCCACTTAGGACGAGGCGGTTCGCTCGAGAGGGACCGTATGCGGCCGCAACCGATTTGGGCTGGGCTGTGTTTGGAACTGTAATTGGGCAACCGACCACGCCGTCACCGAGGTCCTGCCTACTTGCCGTGTCAGTGGATGACGCGATGGAGAAGATGGTGGAGGACTATTTCGACATGGAGAACTTTGGAGTGAAGACCGCGCCGCCGGTCGCAGCCTGCGACGATGTTCGGGCCCAAAGAATACTCGAAGACACCACGGTGAAAGTGGGGCGTCGCTACCAGACGGGATTACTCTGGAAGGACGACCACGTTGTGCTGCCACCGAGCTATGAGATGGCGTACAGGAGGCTGGTCAACGTCGAGAAGAAGATGAAGCGCAACAAGCCGATGCCGCAGGAATACGATCGGATCATAAAGGATTACGTGTCTAAAGGATACGCGAGGATTCTACAGCCGGAGGAGGTCGCGGTAATGAGCGATCGCCTATGGTATTTGCCACATTTTGGTGTCGAAAACCCAAACAAGCCCGGCAAGGTACGGCTTGTGTTTGATGCTGCAGCCAAAGTTGGAGGAACCTCGCTAAACTCGGTGCTGGACAAAGGGCCTCAGCACTATAAGCCTTTGCCAGCTGTGCTCTTTCATTTCAGAGAGGGAGCCGTCGGAGTCTGCGGTGACATCAAGGAGATGTTCCACCAAGTGCTGATCCGACCCGAGGATAGATGTTCCCAACGATTCCTCTGGAGAGATGGCGACGACGAGCGAGATCCGGATGTTTATGAGATGAACGTAATGACGTTTGGAGCAGCCTGCTCGCCGAGCGCTGCGCATTTCGTGAAGACTATGAATGCCCTGAAGTATCGGGATTCGGATCCGAGAGCGGTCAAGGCCATCACCTTAGTATTTTTGAGAAGTCCGAATGTGGAAGGATTTGTAAGCCCATATGTGTCTGGGCACATTGTTTTTGGCCAATGTAAATTGCCGGGAAAATTTAGCTTTTCATTGTCGTGTAAGAGTTGGAAGACACACTGCGGTGAGCTAATAAGTTAAGTTAGTTGCAATTGTGAAACATTGAATTCTTCCAGAATAAAACGTGTTCTACTACCATGGATTAGTCTGCCCTTTCTTTCGGGAACCAATGTGTGGGGTAGCCGTTTAAGGCAACTCCCTGGACGCACGACGACAACCTTTTATTCGCAGTCCTAGGGCGACTGCAGGGGCAACTTGCGCTGGAATGACGGTTTAGACGGCCAGCTAGAGAGTTGCCGGAGCTGGAGTGACGGTTTAGACGGCCAGCGAGGAGGATTTGTGTGAGCGCAGCCAGCGCTACGTACCGGCAGAGGAGTCGTAGCCAGCGACAGTGGCGTCGCAGTCAGCGACATAGAGGGACGCAGCCAGCGTCGAACGCCGGTACGAACGGGTCGCAGCCAGCGACAAGGAGACGCAAGAAGCGTCATTTGTGGAGACCGCAGCCAGCGGTCAGAAGGCGCAAGGAGCGCCAAGCATCCGTGGCCGCAGCCAGCGGCATGAGGCGTCAGAGACGCCATTTCGGACGCGCAGAGGCGCCGCCATTTTGGAGCTGGGAAAGATGCAGCATTCCCCCAGGAAGAGTGCCTGGCTGAACGGAGGGGAAGCCACCCCTATAACAACAGTGAGTCAGCAGCCAGCCAGTAGTGGAGCAGGAACTCGGACGCGGGTGAACATCACGGCGGCGTCGATTCCTTGCCCGGCCACTACGGTGACTACAGTAGCTTCCCAACCTAGAAGTACTGCTGTCACAGCTGCGAGTTCAGTACCGGAGGTGAACCAGCCCCTCGTGTTGGAACTCATGGAGAGGATCGCAGCGTTGGAGAGGGAGCTGGAGAAGACTAGATCCCTGGAAAGTGTGAGCACCGCCAATTGCGCGCCAATCGCAGTTGGCCCAAGCGCAGTTGGCGCCAACAGTGGAGCGTCGGGGCGGCCGCCATTTTGGAGTGGCCAGCCAATACCCACATTTAACGGAGAGGCCTTACATAACGGGGTCGGGTCGGTGCCATACAACGGTGACGGTGCGAGCGGTGCGGCCTGCACGCTGCCGCCATCTTCGAGTGGACCGCCATTGCTAACGACTAGCAACTATTTTGTGGAGCCACTGTGTGCAACAGCCACTGCGCAGCCAGCGCATGGACTCGTGCTACCGGGCGTGAGCATCCACAATGCGGCAACAGCATCGCCACTTGTCGGATCCTAACCCGCGATGACGTCGAGTGGAATCCAGGGAGCATATGGGCCAAGGAAGCTTCCGGACTTGCCTATATTTGGAGGGCAGCCCGAGGAGTGGCCGATCTTCAGCTGTGCGTTCGTGGAGACGACCCGAGCGTACAACTGCACGGACCTGGAGAACAACCAGAGGTTGTTGAAGGCGCTGAAGGATGAAGCACGCGAGGCAGTGAAGGCATTCATCCAGGGAATGTCAGCGCCGTGATGGAGCAGTTGCGCTTTAGGTTCGGCCGACCGGAGCAGCTTATAGGCAGTCAGCTCAACAACGTGCGAGAGGTGCAGCCAATTTCGGAGCACAATTTGGCGAAGATCATTCCAACCCTCATGGAGGAGCTTGTGGCCAAGCTGCCAACGAGCAAGCGAGTGGACTGGGCCAGGCATGCTGCAACGATTGCGCCCTTTCCCACTGTAGTCCACTTCATCGCGTGGCTACAGGAGTACGCAAACGTGGTGTGCACGGTTTTGGACGTCGAGGGAAAGGAGCCGAGGCGTCGACTTCTACATGCAAGCGTCGACCATAATGAATGCGATCAACAGGATAATCGGCATGGAGGTTGTCCCATCTGTGGAGGACAGCATGAAATATTGAACTGCAGAAAATTTATTGGAGCTTCGCCACAGGAAAGGTGGAGCAATGTGAAGAGGCATCGGCTCTGCTTCAATTGCCTGCAAAGCGGGCACACGTCCAGATCCTGCTATACGCAAGGTGAGTGCCAGGTTAATGGATGCCGAAGGGAGCATCACCGTCTGCTACATGGTGCGGACGAGGAGCGAAGGCCGCTGCAGCGAGGTGGCTTCAGACGCCACGAAGGGAACCAGCAGCCAGCAGTTTCCAGACGCAGCCCGGCCAGGAGGCCGAGATGGTCACAGGGACCAGGAGAGGAACCGGCAGCCAGCCGTTCCCAGCAACAGCCTGGAGAGAGGAGCTCCGCGTGAAGCGGGAGCGCCCATGCAGAGGAATTTGAGCTGCGTTGACGCCGAAGGAGGCCGTCTACTGTTCCGTATACTGCCGGTTACGCTGTACGGAGCGGGGCGAAAGGTGGATACGTATGCGCTCCTAGATGAGGGATCCTCCGTCACGATGATCGATGACGAACTACGAAGGGATCTTGGAGTGCGAGGAGAGCGTCGGCAGCTAAATATCAAATGGTTTGGAGGTAAGGCAACCAGAGAGCCTACCAACGTGGTGAGTCTGAAGATAAGTGGAGTTGGAAAGCCCACTCGCCGTGTATTGAGGAATGTTTATGCCGTTTCAAGCTTGAGTTTACCAATGCAGACATTGAGCCGACGAGATGTCCAGGGCGTGCACAGGGATGCGCGTCTGCCGATGAAGCCTTACAGCAACGTGGTGCCGAAGCTGCTCATCGGCCTGGATCACGGACATCTGGGGTTGCCACTTAGGACGAGGCGGTTCGCTCGAGAGGGACCGTATGCGGCCGCAACCGATTTGGGCTGGGCTGTGTTTGGGACTGTAATTGGGCAACCGACCACGCCGTCACCGAGGTCCTGCCTACTTGCCGTGTCAGTGGATGACGCGATGGAGAAGATGGTGGAGGACTATTTCGACATGGAGAACTTTGGAGTGAAGACCGCGCCGCCGGTCGCAGCCAGCGACGATGTTCGGGCCCAAAGAATACTCGAAGACACCACGGTGAAAGTGGGGCGTCGCTACCAGACGGGATTACTCTGGAAGGACGACCACGTTGTGCTGCCACCGAGCTATGAGATGGCGTACAGGAGGCTGGTCAACGTCGAGAAGAAGATGAAGCGAAACAAGCCGATGGCGCAGGAATACGATCGGATCATAAAGGATTACGTGTCTAAAGGATACGCGAGGATTCTACAGCCGGAGGAGGTCGCGGTAATGAGCGATCGCCTATGGTATTTGCCACATTTTGGTGTCGAAAACCCAAACAAGCCCGGCAAGGTACGGCTTGTGTTTGATGCTGCAGCCAAAGTTGGAGGAACCTCGCTAAACTCGGTGCTGGACAAAGGGCCTCAGCACTATAAGCCTTTGCCAGCTGTGCTCTTTCATTTCAGAGAGGGAGCCGTCGGAGTCTGCGGTGACATCAAGGAGATGTTCCACCAAGTGCTGATCCGACCCGAGGATAGATGTTCCCAACGATTCCTCTGGAGAGATGGCGACGACGAGCGAGATCCGGATGTTTATGAGATGAACGTAATGACGTTTGGAGCAGCCTGCTCGCCGAGCGCTGCGCATTTCGTGAAGACTATGAATGCCCTGAAGTATCGGGATTCGGATCCGAGAGCGGTCAAGGCCATCACCTTAGTATTTTTGAGAAGTCCGAATGTGGAAGGATTTGTAAGCCCATATGTGTCTGGGCACATTGTTTTTGGCCATTGTAAATTGCAGGGAAAATTTAGCTTTTCATTGTCGTGTAAGAGTTGGAGGACACACTGCGGTGAGCTAATAAGTTAAGTTAGTTGCAATTGTGAAACATTGAATTCTTCCAGAATAAAACGTGTTCTACTACCACGGATTAGTCTGCCCTTTCTTTCGGGAACCAATGTGTGGGGTAGCCGTTTAAGGCAACTCCCTGGACGCACGACGACACCTATGCATAGGCTGTTGCTGTTGGGTATAATAAGGGGGGTAATGGATTTCTATTTCTTGAGGCTGATAATGATGATAATATAAAATATGGTATTATTTTTATTATTAGTTTTTGTTAAAAACATGTATGTAGTAAAGTCAATGCACTGTGTCTCCTTCGTTTGGTCGCGGTAATCAGAAGCTTTTTTCTCTTATTGTGAGACTCTCTTTAGCGTGTAATTTGGCTGCCTGCGCGCAGTAATATTGTACTCTAGATCAGTCACAATAAATATTTGAATCGAATAGGTTATGGGCCCAGCCCACGCGGAATATTTGGAGTCTTTAAATATTGTGATTCAGGGATTTAATACGAAAAAAATTATCGAAGTAAAAATGAGTTCATCAATAAACCAAATAGAAAAACTTGAAAAAAAACTTCGCGCTTTGTTAGACGCGAAGGTCGAAAAAGCATTAGCAAGTATAATGCTATGCATTAAGACATCCCAAATTAACCATATAAAAAACTGTGAGACGGCTGTAGAGGCATGGCAAAGGCTTAGTGAAATCCACACTCCCTCAGGACCGGCACGACGTATATGTTTGCTAAAGCAGTTGTTGCATATGAGAATGTCTGCAACAGAAGTTGTTTCAAGTCATGTAAACAATTTTTGTGCGGTTGTCGAAAAACTAAAAGAAATCCAATTGGTGATCCTAGAAGAAGTCTTTAGTATTCTCCTGTTGTCCAGTTTGCCGGAATCGTTTGAAAGTTTCGTAGTTGCAATTAAAACGCGCGATGAGTTGCCCACATTGAAAATGTTAAAAATAAAATTACAAGAGAATTGGCGTACGGCAAATGAAGAACATTCTGCAAAAAGCGAACAAAGTGCATTTGGAATTCGGTCTGCGAAACAAAAACCGAAAAGTGACATTAAGAAGAGTGTGCAAGTAAATAGTCAGCAAATTAACGGAAAAGATCAGTTAATTGTTGGAACTGAGGTCGCAGCGGCCACAAAGCTGTAAACTGTAGGCAAAGGAAAGGAGAACATAGAGAGAGCGAAAACTTAAATACCGAGAAATCATTCTCTGACCTCTGTTCAACTGTACAGCGAATTGCCAAAAAATATGTGGTGCCTTGATTCAGGAGAAACGGCTCATCTGTGCGGGGAGAGATCGATTTTTAAAAACTTCAGAGAGCATAAAGAGCGCATTCTTTTGGCTGGCAATGAGTATATTATTATGATGTCGTGGTACTGTGAAAATAGCTTGGCGCAACTCATCATTGGAATTGATCGACGTACTCTTTGTAAAGAATTTACAATGCAACTTTATGTCGGTGTCGAAGGCAATTGAAAACGGATTTCGTGTGTCGTTCGAAAACAGGCGCGGAATTTTAAAAAATGATAAGAATAAAGTTGTTTTGATTGCTGAACTGCAAAGTGATTTGTTTATGTTCCAAAATGAAAGAAAAGTTGAAAGTGCATGTTTCGTTGCACAGACAAATTTAATGAGAAAGTGGCATCAGAGATTCGGTCATTTGAACTTTGCAAGCTTGAAAAAAATGATCAAACAAGAAATGGTACTCGGACTAAAGAAAAAACATTTAAGTGGCGCAAAAGAAAATGACTGTTTGAGCTGCGCAAAAAGCCAGATATGTGTGAAGAGTTTCCCAAAAGCCTCTGGAAATCGCACAAATGATGTGCGTAGTGCATAGTGACATCTGTGGTCCAATGCAAACGACGTCTGTTGGAGGTGCACGCTATTTTGTCACCTTCGTAGATGACAAATCGAGATACATGTTTGTGTATTTCATAAAGACGAGAGATGAAATACTGGCCAAATTCAAGGAGTTTAAAGCATTTGCCGAAAACCAAAGCGGCAAGAAGTTGAAAGCAATAAGGAGCGACAACGGGCGTGAGTATTTAAGTAAAGCGTTTCAATCTATCTTGACAGAAAACGGCATAAAGAGACAATTGACGGTACCGCACACCCCACAACAAAACGGTGTAGCGGAGCGCGCTAACCGAACCCTGGTCGAGATGGCAAGGACTATGATGATTCACGCAGGCGTCGGCGACTCACTATGGGCTGAAGCTATCAATACTGCTGCTTATCTACGCAATCGCGCTGAGACGTCAGCATTATCTGATGTAACACCGTTCGAGTCTTGGACTGGAAGAAAACCATATGTGTCCCACCTGAAGATATTTGGTTCGAAGGCTATCGTGCTTAACAAATCCACAAAAAGGAAGTTTTCTGCGAAGGGCGAAGAAAATTTTTTGGTTGGATACTCTGATGCTTCTAAGGGATATCGCCTGTTCAATCCTATCAGGAAGAATGTCTGTGTTGACGTAATTGTATTTGAAAACGACCAGGATGATGGTATGACGGCAGGGCAAACAGTACCTTCTCCCGATGTTCAACTTGTGGTCGCGGTAATCAGAAGCTTTTTTCTCTTATTGTGAGACTCTCTTTAGCGTGTAATTTGGCTGCCTGCGTGCAGTAATATTGTACTCTAGATCAGTCACAATAAATATTTGAAACGAATAGTTTCACAACGTCATTGTGTTTTATCTTAATTATATCTAGTGGTGCGTATAACGGCGTTAAGTCTACTAAGATAATGTTTTCGATTTCAATTCTGCATTGATTTACTGTAATAATTTTGTTTCCCTTTATCTTGACATTGTTGTTCAGTTTTTGACGGGTTTCTACTACGCTAGTTTTAGTTAAATTCCATGACAAAATTATATTTGGCTCAACATATTTAATCATTTCTTTTGTGGGGATTTGAATGAAATTGCAAATTGGATTTTATGTTTAATTATATTTGTGATGCAATCATTACCTATTTCTTCATTTTTTTGATTAAAGATTTTATTTTTATTTTCAAAGTAAGACTCGTGGTCTGAGTAATCGAACTGGTATCCGTTTTGATCAGTGTTTGGTTATGGATGTGTGTGGAATGATTAGTAGTTCGTTGTCTTTGAAATTCATCCAAGTTGATGTTTTAATCAGTAGTATGTTTTGGCTGTTAACGTTATTTAATTTGTCGTAAGCACGTAGTTATGGGTTGAAAAGTCCTAAGCGTGAAAGTTGCATGCCCATCTCTAAGTCCTCTATGTATTCAATGAACTGCATAAGTTCGTATACAAAGTGTTAATTTCAGTTAAATTAATTTTTATGCAATGATGTTCAAAAGCTGATGGCATTTGAATGGGTTTACTTGAAAAAAAGGAAATAGCCGTGATTGGTGTCAATGTTGTTTATTTCCAATTATTATTATTTAGTCCCAAATAATAGAAGTAACATCATTATTATACCACAGATTCCTGTGAAATTGGGACTTTATTAAAAGTTTTCTTTTTCTGTGTTTTATAGTAATGAGTGACTCTATTCCGATTTGTGATTTTATAATGATCGGAGTCTATTTGTTCTACATTTTCGTTTGCATAAAATGGGTTTTCCAATTACACAATTTTGCACGGAAAGTATTATTTTCAATTTTAGTTTTAATATTTATTTTTCGAAATTTTGCTTCATATAAGCGTTTGCGTGTTCTTCATAAACTCAATTTGTGCTACGTTAATTAGGGTTCTTAAATCGTAAATTTCATGATGAGCCAAAATACAGAACAAATTAGTTGGTAATTTTCGAATAAGAGCCTTGATAGAGTCCCTTATTGCTTGCAAATAAATGATAAGGTCGGTATTATGACCATCTAGATGTAGTTTAGCTACTAAGAGTTGACGCCTTCTTTCAGCTTCCTCGCGGAATGCTCGTAAATTTCCTTTGTATGGTGTTTCTCGGAAATTATCCAAAAGTTTATAATTTGGCGTTTGGGGTTTGTATTCAGCAATTAACCTTGACCTCAAGGTGAACCAGTCCTCGATTTTTTATTAATTGCTCGTGAGCAAGGCAATTGGCGCAGTATTTGTTAATGAGGACTGCTCGCAAACGCTTTTCAGCGCAGAGCTTTAGGAACCTCGCGCACTTCCGAAGAGGATGGATACCGCGGCAGACTCGGCATCGGTAGGATTGAATACCTCGGGTACGTCTGCTCTCCAAGGCACGAGGACTGCGTGCGTTTTGTTGACGAGGGGCCATGCTGCGCGTAGTTGAATGTCGAAAGGAGATCGAAAACGAAATGAAAAATAATGGATGATTAGTGCTAGTGAACTACAACTAAGGACGAGAGGAGCGCCTTTTATTGTGGAGATTCGGAAGACTCCGTCGGCAAAAGCACCACTTTTGCCACTGGACGTTTAACAACTCCACGTGCAGTACGGATATTTACTACACGGACGTTGCCGTCGGCTCCTGGGAAGACAGACTCAATTCTGCCGAGCCGCCACTCATTAGAGGGTAAGTTGTCGTCCTTGATGACGACCATGTCATCGATGCGGAGATTTTTGGACGGGGCCTGCCATTTCGAGCGCTTGTGGAGTTCTTTGAGGTACTCTTCTTTCCATCGCACACGGAACTGCTGATGGAGAGCTTTCAAATGCTGACACCGATTAAGAATGGATTTCGTTTCTCCCTTTACTTCGGGTTCCACCGTGGACATAAGGGGTCCCCCGACAAGGAAATGACCTGGCGTCAGAGCCAGCAAATCTGTCGGATCCTCAGACATAGGAGAGAGCGGCCTGGGGTTAAGGCACGCTTCTATTTTTGCCAAGAGCGTGGAGAGCTCTTCGAACGTGTATTTTCGTGTGGCAGTGCATTTGTAAAATAGCGTCTTAAAACTTTTTACACCTGCTTCCCAAAGGCTTCCCATATGGGGTGCCCCCGGAGGAATAAATTGCCATTGCATCTCTTGATGAATATAGGCATTCGTCACCGACTCTTTTACGGCTTGAAGGAAATCGCGGGAAAGCAGGGTGGCAGCACCAACAAAGGTTTTGCCATTGTCTGACTGGACTTTACGTGGACACCCTCTTCTGGATACAAAACGAGAGAAAGCGGCAAGAAACTTTTCGGTCGTTAAGTCAGATGTAGGCTCTAAATGGATGGCCTTGGTGGAGAAACAAACAAAAACTAACACATACCCCTATGTAATAAGACATGCTCTTCCCGTATAGTTATTTATATCGAACGGACCGGCGTAATCCATGCCAGTATACGTGAATGGTCGGGAGAACGATGCTCTTTCTTTGGGCAGGACACCCATCAGTTGGCTTTGCAACCGCTTTTTGTGGATCACACATACTTTGCACGAATTTACAACTGCTTTCATCAGGTTTTTAATTCTCGGAATCCAGTATTTCGACCGGATGAGTCGCACCATCAACTGGTTACCACCATGGAGAGTTATGCGATGAGTGAAATTCGCAAGGAGGCGAGAAAGCAGGCAGTTATACGGAAGAATCACTGGATGCCGTTCATTGTATTGAAGGCTTTCGGAAGCCGCCACACGGCCGCACGCCCTGATCAGTCCTTGCGGATCTAGAAACGGGTTCATGCTTAGGATGGCACTTGAACTTGGCACTGGACGCTTTTCACTTAGGCTATATTATATTATATATATGATATTCCACAGGGAATTCTCTGCGCTGAGTGTTCGAAATTAGGAACCGCTCGGCAGCGGCGATTTAAGTGGCCAGCAAATGCACATCAGATGGAGATGGCTGCTTCCTGCACCGCTGAATGAAGCGATGAACATAAGCAAGGACCCGTAGAGCTTTCTCTACCTTGAAGAAACGTGCCAACAACTCTTCAGAAGGAGCTTTTGCGAGATGGTTGCCTGGATTTTGCAACCAAGTCGGTCCGTGCCACCATAACTGGCTATCGGCTAGATCTTGGAGGGAAACTCCTCTACTTGCCAGGTCTGCTGGATTATGCTCAGATTGAACATGGACCAATTCTCTGTTTTTGTGGCCTGGGCGATCTTCGTCACCCTATTGGCTACAAATGTGGTCTACTGGCACGCTGGCTTGCTTAACCATGCAAGCACTATCGTGGAGTCCGTCAAACAGAAAAGTTTCGAGTTAATCGTAGGCATCTGCGGAATGATGGCTGCAGCCATTTCGGAAAGCAATAACGCTCCGCACAGCTCCAGTCTTGGGAGCGAAACCATTTTGACTGATGCTATCCGGGTTTTCGCGGTTAGGAGTTGCACCATAATGGTGCTGCCCACTTCTACGCGGACATATATTGCCGCCCCATAAGCCTTTTGCGATGCATCGCAAAAGCCATGATGCTCGACCTTGAAATCTGGATGAAACGATAGCCAGCGTGGAATGCGTATCTGCTCTAAAACCGAATAACTTTGGAGAAAATTAAGCCATCGCTGAAAAAGGTCATTTGGAATGTTTTCGTCCCACCCAAGCTCCTGCAGCCAAATCTCCTGCATGAAAATTTTAGCTCGAACGATAAACGGTGCTAACCAGCCTGCAGGGTCGAACAATTTGGCCATTTGGGACAGGACTTGGCGTTTAGTAAAGGACGTTTCGATAGCCAACTCTGGCGGGACGAAGAAGAATTCGTCGGAGGTTGCCTTCCAGCGAATACCGAGGGTTTTGGCAGTACTTTCTGCATCGATCTCGAGAAAATCAGTATTTAAAAGATGGTTGCTCTGAATGGCCGCTAAAACTTCCTTTTTGTTGGAGGTCCATTTCCTCAATGGAAATCCGGCGGAATTC
>NC_024512.1:1665509-1667574 GCF_000001215.4 Drosophila melanogaster | reverse complement strand
CCTTTAGCTCAGCACTATCACTTTCGTTTTTAACCATACGTCCACACACCACCCCCCATAATTCCGCATGAATCAAGACACTCGTCATTTGTACCGCCCACGCACTGTAGTTTTCATCATCAAGTTTTTCTATTTGGTTTATTGATGAACTCATTTTCACTTCGATAAGTTTTTCGTATTAAATCCCTGAATCACAATATTTAAAGATGCCGAATATTCTAATTCGTTTAGAACTATTGACTTTTATGTCCGCGTGGGCTGCGCCCATAACCTATTCGTTTCAAGTATTTATTGTGACTGATCTAGAGTACAATGTTACTGCACGCAGGCAGCCAAATTACACGCTAAAGAGGATAACACAATAAGAGAAAAAAGCTTTTGGTTACCGCGACCAAAAGAGGGAGACACAGTGCATTGACTTTATTACATATTATTATATATACATACATATTACATACATATTTTCAACATAGATATTTCATAAAAAGCATTTTCGTATTTTGCAACCTGATTACTTATTAGCAATTTTCCATCATAATGTGAAATGGATCTGGCATAATAAATTTCGCATCTATTTGTTATTACAGGGTATTTGATATTTTGAACACGGAGATAACCATTAGATCTGCACTAATTACAGGCTTTTGTTGTTGATATAGTATTTCTTTAATGTCTTCACTATTTAACATCTTTGTGTTAAATACATCTATTTTTGCCAGTGTAATAGTATCAATTCTTGATCAAAAAAATGTTTTTAAAGTGATCGGAAAGTGATTTTATCTCATTAAACAATTTGGAATTGATAATAAATTGTTGGTTATTGTTTTAAATTAAGTCGTTTATTTTATTCTGTATTGTAATGAAATAACCGTGATCCGGAGTTCCAGCTAACCATTTTCAAACAGTGCCTAACTCCCTTTTTTGATTTAGTTGATAACAGCTGTGACAAAATTAATTCGATTAATTATAGTTCGTAAGTTATTTCCCATTGTGATTTGTGTTCTTTTATATATATCCTGATTCTATATCGATTATTTCTTTATAAAAACATACGTTACTTACGTGGATCATGGCATTCATAAGAACATGCTTTTTTCTTTGAACAGGAAAAATTCGTGATTGGAGCAATCAATTATTTCCAAAGTGGCTATTTCATTACAAATGGTGTTAAAAGTAATAAGAAATGCATTTTCTGTACTTTTAAAAGAAATATAATATTTGTTAAATCATAATATTATTTTTGTGAATAGTATTTCTGTTTCCACTATTGATTATTATTTTGTTAGTATTTCTTTCTACATGTTTCTTTTTATCGGTTCGAAAAATAACATGTTTTGTCGAAATCTTTTATTTAATTGATTTGAAATTATTTTTCCCAAACTATTAGTTTCTCTGTTGACGGATAATTCAACGTCGGCGTGCTCAGGATTCTTTGACCAGAATCTATATAAAATTCCTTCGCCCATTACCGTTTCAGTTTTAAATATCCTCAATTTAAAAACATTTAATTTATCCTCAATTAAACACAAATCGTTTTTATCCTCGTCGAAAAATTCGAGTTTCCAATTTATCCAATTATCCAATTTAGCTCCAATCTCTCTTATCAGATTGAATCCAATTAATAGATCAGATGCTAAAGCCTCAATTTCATAGAATAAATGTTGTGCCCCAAAATATATTTATCAAATTATAATATTTTATGATTGAATATCCATGAACTGTAGATACTCTTTTGTTTATTGATAATTCCCTTTTATTCTCGTAAAAACCCTTTTTTATATAGCACGCGGTATCCATTATATCTATTTGCAAATTGAGCTGTAAAGTTGTTAGACTCTAATTCCTGACACTTTGCCAATGCATTCGGTAGGTTAAGAGAGAAGAGTTTTTCTGAGATTGAACCGTTTATTTCCTCGTTGTCATTATATGAATGGTAAGTTGACAATTCTTTTTTATTTTTATAAATTCCCTTTTTGATATAGCAGGATGTGGCTCCTGTGTCAATTAATATTTTTAGTTGTTTTTTTGTTTTTCTGTCTCTTCTGGTTATATGACGCATTCCCCT
>NC_024512.1:1664150-1665409 GCF_000001215.4 Drosophila melanogaster | reverse complement strand
ATCTTCATCAATGTTATTTCTTCTCATTCCCTTCTGGGGCGGTTCCCTTTTAATGGTGATTTATAATTATTACTCTGACGATAGTAGTTATTATTCGGACGATTTTCATACCTTATGGGACTATCTACCTGCATTGGTTCTGGTGGGGGTTGTACCTTAGAATTGTTATTTAAATTCCAAATATTATTTTGGCCACAGTTCCCGCTTGCCGGCCAATTATTATTGCTATTATTGTTCTAATTATTTTATTTCATTATTATCGACATCCTGACTAAACGCGGAGTCAGCATTTGAACTAAGTAGTGCCATCAGCATTGCATCAAAGTATTGTCACAGAATTAGTTTCGTGTGGGCAATGAACCTCTTGGCGGCCTGGCGGATGGTGCCGAATTGTATGGAAGAAGTGATGTCTTTAGGTGGTATAGGAGCTTCCCCAACAGGAATTTTAACAGGCATCCGATATACTTATTTTTGTTGCAAATTGTACATTTTTTTGGGTATTCCTTTAATGTGATAAATAAATTTGGCCAATAATATAATCTATTGATTTGTTTGTAATTTTCGTCTAGTCCTCTAAGCGCTCGACTCTGTGTTTCTTCTATTATGATAGCATTACTTTCTACGTCTTTCAGAAATATTTTGATAATAAAATTATTTTTTAAGGGTAATTGAATATGATAAAGATCTTCTCATGTGCAACGAATTTAACGGTTTACGGGTTTCATGTATAACATTTTCAAGACTACTTTTAGCAGAATATTGTGTTATTTGATTTGAGCTTAACTGGTTCAATATCGTTGTTCGTAAAATTATTTATTTGTATTCGAGATAACGCGTCAGCTTCGACATTTGTCGTTCCGGGTTTATATAAATTAAAGTAAACGTTTGTTTATTTTCACAAGAAGTTAGTTCGGACCGGTGGTTCTTCTTTATTTTGACAAAAATCGGAAGTAAATTTAAAGTACAAAATTGGGTGGTATTTATACCCCCCAGAACCGTCGCTGCTTCTGCTATCGTCAGTGACAACTCCGTTGCTGATCTGCCATCGTCGCACCCACGGAAGCGCTCCAGACGCTGATCTTGCATTTATTGGCTACTGCAGGGGCACGGACGGATGCGCATGAAAGCCTTTGCAGATTGTTGTGGCGAATTCTTTTGGTGTTAACTCCTCCGCCTTTAAAATTGAGTGCGGTCGTTGGTCGGTTTGTCATCGGTGGTTCCGTTGATATGGAATTTTGTATCCTTTATCAAGATCCGGA
>NC_024512.1:1657758-1664050 GCF_000001215.4 Drosophila melanogaster | reverse complement strand
ATTAAGATCCATTACGAATTCTAGTCATAGTTTCTCTTTTAGGTTTTTAATTGTCATTTCGGTTTGGAGGATTGCCGGCATAGGTTGATGGTGAACGGTGTACTTGTTCGTAAAGGCTTGTTCTTCAATTTCTATGGTGGTATTGCTGAAGTTAATGACAAATGACCCATTAAGTGTTGACGTTGTTCCGTTGACTGAGATCTTGCCGCTGAATTTGTTGAGTAAGATAACTCCGGGTGCGACTTCATCAATTGTGGTGATGTGTTGCTTGTTGATTCTAATGCAGGTGGCAGGGCGACTTTTTAGGAGATTTTATAGGCAAGACTAATTACTAACGTCTTTCATTTTTTAATTTTATCTCATTATAAGAATTAAATTTTGTAGTTTTTGCAAATATTTTATCTGTACATGTAATTACATTTTCGGTTTCTATTTTGTTGACATATTAACCAATTTTTATTGGTTTAATTAGAGTTTCTTCGCATAGCTTGGTATCGGTTACTTGCTATGTTTACTTCCTCTATGTGCATGGCTTCCTCAAAGTTTGTGTAAGGTAATTGATTCTGATCTAATATTCTTTTAACTTCATTGATCTCCTCGTCTCCTAGAATTTGATGGTTGCTAATGTCTGCTTTTGCCCACTGTATGGCCTGATTAAGATTAAAAATTTCTTCTTTAAGCATTTGAATATGAAACATTTTAGGCTGTTTATTAAATTTCTATTGAACAGAGTGATTTAATTTATTTTGACAATGATGAGCCTATTAATAACCTGGTTATTGTTGTTAGTTAAAGCTGAATTTATTTTTTCTTGAATTATTTCAAAATCTCTTCTATCTGGGGATCCAGGCAGACATTTCCAAACACTACCTATTAGATCTATATGTCTTTTCCTTATACTCCTGACTTTCAAGCTATTGATTAGGTTTTTAGAAATCCTGACTTCCTCTTTTATGAAGGGTAGGATTGGGTCGTAGGTTTTTAATTTCATTAAGGCTGTCTGGTTTATTTTATCAATTGTATTTTCATATTCCTTTATGTCAATAATATTGATTAATCGAAAGATCCCTGTTTGAACCTGGGCTAGTCCTGTCACAATGCCAGAATTATTGTAGTCCGGTATGTGTACGTCCGCAGCGTACACAGTCAGAAGGGCTCTGTAAATTACGGTGTTTAATAATTTAATAATTTAATTAAACAAATTAGTTTTTTATAAATTATTCTCCCGCTTTTTGCTAGTACTGTAGTGTTTCTGTTTTCATCCTTTCCTTTCGTTCCTTCTTTTTTGTATCTGGCTTACAACTTGGTGCCTAATCTTTTATTGTTTTGTATGAATATTTTTTGTCCAGGATAGTAGTTTTTTATCTGATTCCTACTTTTATTGTGGCGAGCTAAATCTTTTTCCTTTCTGAGCTTGATTTCTTTCTGTCTGTAGTAGTTTAGGGTCAAGATATACTTTTCTGCCAAAGAATAAATCGACCGGTTTCCTGTTTGTGGTTGAGTGTATTGAATAATTATATTTGTCAACTGATTTCTCTATAAGGTCGTTTAATGAACTGTCTAATTTCTCGGCTTTTTGGCATCTAATAATTTCTGAAAGAGTTGAATAAAAGCGTTCGATCTGACCGTTGGCTTAGCTGTTGTAGGGTGGTGCTTTATAAACCTTTATATTGAACTGGTCTTGCAGCATTCGCATTATGGGACCTGATCCAAGACATTTTTCGTTATCTATTATCACTCTTCAGGAATACCGAAGTTTATTAATGTTTCTTTCAGGGGTTGTTTAATGTCTTGGATTGCTCGAGAATTGACTATTTTAACTTGTGCGAATTTAAAAAATTTATCTATTGCTGTGAGGACTACTTGTTTACACGAGAGATAAAAGTCGACGTGAATAATTTGCCCTGGGTATTGTGGTATAGGTGTGCTTTGTAGCTCTGGCTTATTTGGGTGTCTTTCGTATTTTTGTTCTTTGCAGGTCTGACATTCCTTCGTTATTTTTGTGATTTTACCCCTCACAAAAACAGCCCCTGTTTTAACAGCTGCTATTTGTTTTCTCTAATTTTGTCTAATTATTCAGTTTTGTAATTATTAAAAAGTGGATAAATTTCTTGTATTTTCCATAAGGTTTCCTCGTCGGTGTAGATTTCATTTATGACGGACGGATTGAGTCTTTCTTTTAGAATTTGTAGCAAATTGTCTGAATTGAATATTGGTTCTCTAATAGTGTGTATGTGATATGTTGAAAAGACAATTTCAAATTTATAAGATCTATTTCCTTAAGATAGCAGTATTTGATTTTTAAAAACATTTATCGGTTCTTCTGCCATTAGTTTTTCGGGAGAGCTAAAGCTACTGTGCACGGCACTTAGTTCTCCATGCGTTTGCAAGGGAGGTCTACTCAATGCATCGGCAACCACGTTTGCCTTGCTAGGTTTGTGCAAAAGTTCGTGGGTGTATTTTTCTAAAATTTCTTTTCATCTTTTCATTTGATCGTTACTGGATTTTTGGATTGATTGGGTGTGTGAGAGACTCGTGATCTTTATTTGTGTCTTTATTTTGGTTGGACCATACAAAAAAATTCGAAGAGTTTGTATTGACCAAATTATGGCCAGCATTTCTTTTTTTTTTTCGGTGCGTAACTTTCTTCTGCCTTATTAAGATTCTAGAAATAAACATTATTGGTTTGTCCTCCTGAGCTAATACGGCTCCTATGGCATAATCGGACGCATCGGTGGTCAATTGGAATTCTTTACTATAATCTGGATAAGCTAGAGTTTGTTTTAGTTTATTGAATGCTTCCCTAGCGTTTTCTTCCAGGTAGATTAGCGTTCTGTTTGAAGCATTTTTTTAAATACGGCCTCGGCCCTCTTCCCCTCTTAAAATAATATTTCTTGATAAAGCGACGGTAAAATCCTTAGAGTTAGGAACGAAGATCTTTGAGGTTCCTTGGCTCGGGAAATTGTACGATAGCCCTGACTTTTTCGGGATTCTTATTTATTGCAGTATCGGCCACTAAAAACCCTAAGAATTCCACTTCTTTTTTGAAGAATTCGCATTTGTCAAGCTGGATTCGCATATTTGCTTCTTCTAGAATATTAAATATTATCTTGATGTCTTTTATATGGTTTTCCTCTTTTTTGCTAAAGATGATGATGTCATCGATGTATTCGAAACACCTAATATGTTCTCTAAGGATATCGCCCAGCGTTTGTTGAAAAATTGAAGGTGCATTTTTAAGGCCAATCGGTAGTCTGGTCAACTCGTATTTTCCATGGTTAACTGAGAATGCCGTTTTTTCGATATCGGATTTTCTTAGCGGAATTTTGTGAAAGCCTCTATTGGGGTCAATGACTGAGAAAATCTTATTCTGTCCTAGTTGTGCAAGTACGTTGTTAATGTCCGGTATGGGGTATCTGTCTGGAATGGTAACCATGTTCAATTTCCTATTGTCAATTACCATTCTGTGTTTTATCTGTCCTGTCGTTAGGGTCTAATTATGTCGTTTGCGAGTAGCTCTTGTATTTATTTTTCTACTTTTGGTCTAAGAGCCTCTGGGTACGGCTAGTTTCTTGAGTATATTGGGCTCTCGTTTGTACTCTTATAGTGGCTTCTACTGTTGTTGTGAATGTCAGTATTTCGTCCGGGTCTCCAAAAAGATTTTTAAAGTTTGAGGAAATAGTTCTTAAATGTTTCTTTTGAGTTTCTGTAGCGTGTTCTACTTGAGTATCTTGTTGACTTCGCGTGAGGTTTTCTGTTTTATTTTAATTCTTTTTTTATTCTGTACCCCTTTTTCATATTAATTTGGTCTTTTACTTCGCGCAGTGTATCTTTTTCGATAATGTCATCGAAGGTCTTTAAGAAGGGTAGTATAAAACATTTAATAAAAGTATTTTTTAGGTCGAAAGGATTGGCGATTTTATGGTGTGTTATAAGAATTTTTCCGTATTCATTGAGTGTTGCATCATCAGTTTCTGTTTGTTCGTCATTGTACTCTGTAGTTTGTTCGCTAGCGGTGTCTATATGAAAATTTGTCTGTTTTTGGTCTGGCAGTCCTTGGGGTGATGGTCTCTTTTCCTGCTGTCTAAATCTGGATCTGTTCATGTAGTTACCTTGTTTTGTCTGCATAGTTCTATCTATGTCCTTAGGCTCTGGCCTAGGGTGTGGCTTTGGGGCCGATGGTCTTGGTGGCTGTGTTGGTAGGTTGCCATAGTGTTGTTGGTAATTCCCTCCATATTGTTGCTGTGGTACAAAATGAGTTACTCTAGGGGTCCGTGGAACATAAGCCCAGTGTGGAATGAATGGTTGTCGACTTGCGTTTGAGAATTGTTGAACGGATTTTCTTGATAGGTCCTCTTCTTCTTGGTCCTCTACCAGGACCTTCGAATTTTCTTAAATGGGTTTGGCTATTATTTGCGTAATTGGTCCTAAATTTTTGGTTTTCCAACTTCTCGCATAGCTGAAGTTTCCAACAGTCTGGGCAAGTCGCCCTTCAGGCCTCTGAAGAAGGTGTCAAGTGCCTTGTCTCTGTAGGATTTGGCAAAAGGATCTATTGATTCTTGTCCCATTTCAATGCAAGTAATTTTGTTCAAAATAAGGTATAGGTGGGTATAAATTCACTGGAAGAAATCCGCTGTACTTTGATTTCCTTGCACCAGCGAGGTCATTTGTGATGATGATTGTGGGTGATCCTGCTAATGATGAATATATTTTTAATATTCTTTCTACGCTTTTTCTGAGCTAAATTCTCCTGCTTGGCCAGAAAATTCCCTTTAGCACTTTACTATATCTTGGACTCGTTCTAATTCACTCATATTAACATTATTGATATGGACCTCTTGATCAAGTAGTGGTGCAGTGTCTGAATTTAATTTTTGGTTCGAAATTCTCTCTACTATTTCCTGAATTTGTCCCTGCATATTGGCTACGTTAAGGGCTTGGTTTACCCTTACCCTTTCGGGGCCTGTGTTATCATTAAGTAGGGCAGGCCTAATTAGATTGTTGGGTTTGCCATGATTATTTATAAAATATTTTTTCTTATTATTTTCTCAAAGTGTTTCTCATATAGGTTTTGTATGTTTTCAGAAAATGTTAAAAAAAAAAAAAAAAATATTTTCTCGTAAAGATTTTGTATGTTTTATATTTTATAATATTTCTCATATAGATTTCTGTGTGTTTTTCAAATATTTTTTTCTTTACTTTTTTTATATTTTACATTTTTAGATTATTTCTCATATAGATTTTTGAAAATTTATATTTTCAGTTTTCGAATATATTTTGTATGTTTTTCAGTTGTATTTTCTCTTATTTCTTAACTTGCTTAACTTACGGTATAAAATACATCCTGAACCGGTTATTTGGTATTCTTCCTTTTTGCTCCTGGGGGCTACTGGGGTACCTTCGTAACACTTTTGTCCAGTCGTCTGGACTTTCTACTTTTGACTTTCCTAAATTAGATAATTTTACAGACGGGTCTTACATACGGTATTGTGTTTTCCTTTAGTATTTTATTGTGGAAAGTATGTACACATGTATGCAAAAGTCACATGGCCTGCATATACTCCTGCATAGCAGAGAGTATTTGTAGAGAGAGGATGAGTCGCTCATTTGCATCTAAGCTACATTCTATTTGTAGCTTCGTGGTATGTGACCTCGCATGTGTGTCTATGATCTACGCAGCGTCAGTCGATTGATGAAAGCGAGAGTGTGCAGTTGTTGTTCCAATAAAGAGTCAAAAAAAGAAAACAACCCACGTGGCTATTTATTTCATGCTAGTCTGACAATATTTAATAATTGTATTCCACAATAATATTTATATATTGAGTTGCTAATATATGTATATAATTACAACTCCGCGGTTTGTTGGTTTATAAAAAAAGTATTTTTATTGATCAAAAACTTAAGCGAATGTCGGAGACAAATTCACGTCTTACACGCTTAGCAAACCCTTGGCTGAGCTTATTTACTTCTTCATATTGAGCGTACATAGGCTCTCATTTATGTTTACGTTAATTAGGCGCTCTCTTGAGTGGATTGCGCATGGATATAGATCAGCCGAGTTTGAGCTACGTGGAAAGTTTTGACCCTTAAAGCTGTGTTAGCAGTTTTGACCCTCTGGTGGGAGTCGCGAATGCGGCTGCGGATGTTTATGTCTGTTGGATTGGGTGCCTTCTTGAGTGGATCACTCATGGGTACTGATCAGCCGAGAACTTGAGCTGCGTAAGCGGTTTTGACCCTTTGGTGGGAATAACTGATTCGGCAGCGGATGTTAATGTTTACATTAGGGAGGCTG
>NC_024512.1:1655457-1657658 GCF_000001215.4 Drosophila melanogaster | reverse complement strand
TTTTAGAGTTCCATCTTTATTTTGACCCTTTTTGGGCACTACTAAGACTGGTGAAATATAAGGGCTTCTAGGTGGTCTTATAATTTGTTCTTTTAGTATTCTATCGATTTCATTATTAACGAAATCTGAGACTGACATAGCATAAGGATATTGTTTTGTATAAATTTCCTTATCATTGTCAGTATTTATTTCTCCTCGAATATCGATTCGAAATGGAAGTTGCATATTTATCTTAGAATCTTAATCTGCGAAATATTGAGTCTAAATAAGCTATGTGATCTTGTAACGATGGCGAGAAAATTATGATGTCATCCAGGTAAACTAAACATCCATCACTCTTTGAAACGTTGCTGGAGCGTTTGTGAGGCCAAACGGCATACGAATGAACTCATAATGTCCTTTTTTTAAATTTTGTTCAAAATCTTATTTTCTAAATCTTTTATTTAAATTGATATTAGATTATGAATTTATTCTTTGTCGGAAAATTCAAGGACGGATCACAAACTATTAGTTTTCTTGTTGACGGATAATTCAACGTCGGCTTGCTCAGGACTCTTTGATAAATACTTTTTACTTTAAATACTTTTTGTATAATATATTATTTTAATGGAAGAACATTTTTTCCTCAATCAAACACAAAAGCACAAAACGTTTTTTCCTCATTGTCATAATATTCGAGCTTTTCTTTTTTCCAATTAAATTTCTTAATAAATTCTGATTCTAAACCTTCTATTTCATAAAATAGATGTTTTGTTTTAAATATTGTTAATATATGGTAATATTTTATAATTGTATATCCATGAACTGTAGATACCCTGATAGACGCGATGTAAAAAAGAGAACAGAAACGAGGAAATGAACATAATGTAAAATAACTATATTAAATAATAGTGTTAGTACGATCTAATTATGTACTAAAAAAGTTAAAATTTATTGCTTTAAGAGCGGCAGAGAGTCAATATTACAGATTATAAAATAAAGTCTATTATAGTCAGAACATAATACCCTGTAACGATTTAAGATATTGATTTAAGATAAGGGGTATATAGTTTCTAGTTCGAGAAGAACACCAAGATCATCAACCGTGTTATTCTGTCCAATGGGCACCCACTTAGAGTGTAAGTCGTGCGTAGTGGAATTTTGTGAAAGCCGCTATTGAGGTCAATGACTGAGAAAATCTTATTCTGTCCTAGTTGTGCAAGTACGTTGTTAATGTCCGGGGTAATGGGTAATGGGGTATCTGTCTGGAATGGTAACCATGTTCAATTTCCTAAAGTCAATTACCATTCTGTGTTTTCTCTGTCCTGATGCGTCCCTTTTTTTCGGACAATCCCTATTGGGGAATTGTATGGACATCGTTAGGGTCTAATTATGTCGTTTGCGAGTAGCTCTTGTATTTATTTTTCTACTTTTGGCCTCTGGGTACGGCTAGTTTCTTGAGTATATTGGGCTCTCGTTTGTACTCTTATAGTGGCTTCTACTGTTGTTGTGAATGTCAGTATTTCGTCCGGGTCTCCAAAAAGATTTTTAAAGGAAATAGTTCTTAAAACACGCTACGTGTTCTACTTGAGTATCTTGTTGACTTCGCGTGAGGTTTTCTGTTTTATTTTAATTCTTTTTTTATTCTGTACCCCTTTTTCATATTAATTTTGGCTTTTACTTCGCGCAGTGTATCTTTTTCGATAATGTCATCGAAGGTCTTTAAGAAGGGTAGTATAAAACATTTAATAAAAGTATTTTTTAGGTCGAAAGGATTGGAGATTTTATGGTGTGTTATAAGAATTTTTCCGTATTCATTGAGTGTTGCATCATCAGTTTCTGTTTGTTCGTCATTGTACTCTGTAGTTTGTTCGCTAGCGGTGTCTATATGAAAATTTGTCTGTTTTTGGTCTGGCAGTCCTTGGGGTGATGGTCTCTTTTCCTGCTGTCTAAATCTGGATCTGTTCATGTAGTTACCTTGTTTTGTCTGCATAGTTCTATCTATGTCCTTAGGCTCTGGCCTAGGGTGTGGCTTTGGGGCCGATGGTCTTGGTGGCTGTGTTGGTAGGTTGCCATAATGTTGTTGGTAATTCCCTCCATATTGTTGCTGTGGTACAAAATGAGTTACTCTAGGGGTCCGTGGAACATAAGCCCAGTGTGGAATGAATGGTTGTCGACTTGCGTTTGAGAATTGTTGAACGGATTTTCTTGATAGGTCCTCT
>NC_024512.1:1651764-1655357 GCF_000001215.4 Drosophila melanogaster | reverse complement strand
TTGAGTTCTGATTTTTTAATATTGTGTTCTCGTAATTAGTGTTAAGTAATCAGTCCACCTTTTATATTAAATTCTTAATTGGATTATTGCATTTATTGATTTCCAATTAAGTTTATTCACGATCACTGTCACAGTAGTTAGGTGTCGTTGGATTGTTGTGGATGTTTTAATTTTTCCACTAAAAATATGAGTTGTTGGCGGCGCGAGTTCCGTTGTGTAATTAACTTATTTTTGTTAATATTTATTTAGAACTTTTAAGTACGCCGCCCCACGTTGGGCGCCAATTAACTTTTTGCGGTATAAATTATTTAAAAAATATTTTTTTTATTTTTTAATATTTTATTGGTGTTAAACTTTTCAACTTATCACTTTATAACAAGACACTTATTGTTATCTATTTATACATTTATAAACCGTTTTTTTAATCCTCCCGAATCAGACTGATCTTCAAATTCTTAATCCTAATCCAATCAACCTCGGCCAGAAGCTTTTCTTTGACACTTCCTGAGCTTTTGATAAAAGCTTTATGCTGAAATTATTCCACTGCATTGTGAAATTCAATTATGCTGATCGATGCAGTTTTTGATTGAAGCGCAATTAGTTGGACGTGGTCTGGTCTCCAAGCGGAAGCTGTGTTTATGTTAAGTTTGGGCTATTTATTTTAGCGGGTAGGCAATGACAAAAACAAAGACAAAGGAAATGCCGACGAAAGACCTCAAAGACCTCGCCCACCCCGATGGGTACCACAAGACACAGCCGAAGGACCTCATCATACGGTCCCCCTTGACGAGAGCGAGCAGATGGTCTCTTATTTATTTCACTGTTATTTAATTGTTATTTATTTCATTTTTATTGTTAAGCCTAACCTTGTTAGCCGGCGCGACCGCTAGCGCCGAGTTATTAGAGACCCTGGTCACAAAGGGGTTCTCAGCTACTCCGTGTCTTAAAAAAAATTAAACAAAACAAAAAAAAAATGTCAAATAATAATTTTTACCTTTTTGCCCTAAAACTACCCAAAATTGCTAAAAAATTATTGGATATCTTTCTTAATTTTATTAGTCTTTTAAATTTATATTAACAAAGGCTCTCTTAATACGCTTAGATTAATGCCATCGCGAGCGGTACGACATGCATCTGGGGTACCTTACCGAGTTATCGAAAGGGACTTAAAAGTTGTCCCACTGGGAGCCCAAAAAAACTTCCACAGCAGCCAATATGCCGACAGACCTATCGCCCACCCGAACACTTGGCGAATGATCTTGTCGACTCTCCGACGTATGAAGAGAATACAATAAATAAAGAAAATTTTACAAATTTGTTCAAAAGTGTGGGAGTTAGAGTGCGCGTGGCAAAAAGTTTTTTGGCAAATAGATAGAAACATGCGATGCGTCTTTGTCTCTAGAAGCAGAATGCTGAATCTCAACCTTCTAGCTTTTATAGCTCCTGAGATCTCAATCTCGTCCGACCACTCGATACGGACAGACGGACATGGCTAGATCGACATGGCTTTTGACCCTGATCAAACTCTTCTTTCTGCATGTTACATACAACGCATGAAGTGTACCCTTTTACTATACGTATAACAGGTATACACATGAAGACATTTTTCAAAAGTATGTGGTCGTTAGAGCTGGCGTGACAACAGGGGTGAGCAAACTTGCGCTGCGTATATGTCTCTAGAATCGGAATTCTTAATGTTAACTTCATATATTTTATAGCTCGAGACGTTCATACGGACAGACGAGCGGATACTACCAGATCGATTCGGCTATTGATCCTGAAGAATATATATACTTTATAAGGTCGGAATCGCCCGTGACATACTCTTCAACGAATCTAGTATACCCTTTTACTTTACAGGTAACGGGTACAATTTCTTATTTAACGTCAAACCAATTATTTTCTTTATTACTCAAAATACCATACTCGTAAACCTATACATTACCTGTATAGATTCATGCAAATATAACTCCTGGGCCATTAGCGCTTGCCATAAATCATTTATTGCATCTTCAAATTGAATATTTAATTTATCCAAAGCATCAGATAATTTTAGGTTTTCTGGAGTGTCCTCGTCTTCTCCGTGCATGGAATTTTGTTCTAGTTTAAGTAATCTGATACGAGCTTCTTCAAAAATTATTTCTCTAAATTGTAAAAACCATTCTATTTCATTTTGCCCAAGTATTTGAAGTTCTTCTTGGCCATCGAAAAGATTGTTAAAAAAATCTCGAATTTCTTCATCGCGCTCAGTAAATCTTTCTAAGCCAAGTTTGTAAATTTCTTGCGTAAGTTCAAAAATATCCTTATCGTATTCGTCGGCTAGCTCTTGAGCTTGCGTACCAACAAGCATCAGCACACGACCATCTTCGTCCCCACGCCAAAGTGAGTCAAACAGCTGATGACCATCCAAATGTTCAACAAAACTTGAGGCTAATCGTTTTGCCTCTGATTGTTCACGTTCAAGAAACTTTCTGGCTTGTATCTCCTTTTCTTGTTTATCTTCAATTTCCCGAATCTCCCGGCTAAATAAGTAAAAAAAATTAGTTATGATAGACAGCTTTTTTAACACACATCAATATAAAACAAGAGGGAATGCTATAGTCGAGTTTCCGGACTTTCAGATACCCGTTACTGGGTTGCGAATGTTAAATTTCATAATTTTTCTGGGTTATCGATAGATATTGGGGAAAAAATTAGAAAAAATGAAAGAGTTGTTTAAAAGTATGGGCGTGACCATTTTGCGCGTTTTGTTGGTAAAAGAAGGGTAGGGGATACAGTGTTTTGGTATACAGTTAAAAATTGGAAGGGCAAACAATAAAATAACACGCTGAAATATGTAAGCATTTTTTAAAAGTATGGGCTTGGCAGTTTTGTGTTCATTTGAGCGTTAGAGTGACCGTAACAACATGGGAGGACAAACTTGCGCTGCGTCTGTATGCTGAATCTCAACCCTCTAGCTTTAATAGTTCCTGAGATCTCGACGTTCATACTGGCAGAAGGACATGGCTAGATAGATTCGGATATTGAACCTGATCAAGAATATATATAGCTTATATAGTCGGAAACGCTTTCTTCTGTTACATACTTTTCAACCAATCTAGTATACCCTTTTACTCCACGAGTAACGGCTACTCCCCTTGGACCCCGCAATATTCTCCGCTTCGATCAGGAGACTCTCCAATACATGGTCCTTCGGCGCAACTTTCTTCAGGGTATGACGCAGTACTCTCTTGACGCACTGCACCATGCGTTCCAATACTGGGTTACTGGGCAATTGAAAACCAATTCGATGCTTCTGTTTGACAACTCGTTTTGAATCTTCTCCATCTCGAACACATCACCAAAGCGTCTGGCTTCCCTGTCAGCTCCCACGAAGTTCTTGCCGTTGTCGCTGCGCAGTCTATGTACTGGCTCTCTACAGCAGACAAAGTTCCTGATCGCAAATGTGCAGGACGGGACACTGTCACCAACAGTGGCCCAAAGTGGCCCAATCCAGTGTACTTAAATGGCCATCCACCCGCATCCAATCTGTCCTCTGGATGGGGTCACATTACAGGCGGCGTCTGCCGCACTCGCTGCAACTTGCACTCGTT
>NC_024512.1:1651213-1651664 GCF_000001215.4 Drosophila melanogaster | reverse complement strand
TCATTTATTCCCCTTTTTGATTTAGATGATATCCGTGATACTGTGACAAAATTTTTTTTTTATAAACTTATTGCGTTATTTATTGGATCTTCTCTTTTTGGGAGACTAACAATAATTATTCAAATCTTATTATATAACTTATATTAATTACAATATGAAGTAATTGTATTAGTTAGAGACGGCCTTGGGATTTCTTTGCTGGGCTGGAGAATCTTTGCGCTTCAGTCGGCTCTGACTGTAGACTCGCGTAAGCGACTTCGCGAGAGGATTTTAGTGTGCGGCGAGCTTTGCTTGATGTTTACTTTTTTTCATCTGAATTTCCTCATTGACAAGATTTATGTGGAGGTCTCTATGGATGCTTTCGCTGCGTAGGTACCATGGTGCCCCAGTGATAGTTCGCAGAATCGTGGACTGAGCTCGCTGTATGATTTCAATGTTGGTTTTTGAAGCG
>NC_024512.1:1642683-1643213 GCF_000001215.4 Drosophila melanogaster | reverse complement strand
GATCAGGCTTCGAACACATGAGGCTAGGGACTTCTACTAAATGTTGTTAACAAGGAATTCTTGTCTGACTGTAAAAACATAAATACAGCATAAATTACAACATAATGTTTTAAAACGAATATAAAATGTTTTATAACAAAAACCCAATAAGTTTAAAATAATATAAAACCGCTATCCCGTTATCTTTGTGTTCACACTTACTAGTATAAATTACAGGCTTCTGCGCGGAGTTCACTCTTAATGAAAGTATATTCATAATAATTAAGTTTTGGTAATATTGCTGATATGTACTTTAACAGGCAGAAATTTGTTCTTTTAGCGATAGGATTACCTTCCAAATTAATAATCTTTAAATTATTCATAAACCGAAATCGTTCAATCTGTAACAAAAATTTTAAAATACAAAAAAATACAATTTTAGTTTTGTGTATGACAAATGTATGAAAATACTAAGGTTTACTAGATTCTATGAAAAAAACGTCAGAGGAAAATTGAAATGCAACAAGATAGATAGAGACAACAAGATGAGA
>NC_024512.1:1638303-1642583 GCF_000001215.4 Drosophila melanogaster | reverse complement strand
AGAGAGAGAAGAGAAGAGAAGAGAAGAGAAGAGAAGAGAAGAGAAGAGAAGAGAAGAGAAGAGAAGAGAAGAGAAGAGAAGAGAAGAGAAGAGAAGAGAAGAGAAGAGAAGAGAAGAGAAGAGAAAAGAAGAGAAGAGAAGAGAAGAGAAGAGAAGAGAAGAGAAGAGAAGAGAAGAGAAGAGAAGAGAAGAGAAGAGAAGAGAAGAGAAGAGAAGAGAAGAGAAGAGAAGAGAAGAGAAGAGAAGAGAAGAGAAGAGAAGAGAAGAGAAGAGAAGAGAAGAGAAGAGAAGAGAAGAGAAGAGAAGAGAAGAGAAGAGAAGAGAAGAGAAGAGAAGAGAAGAGAAGAGAAGAGAAGAGAAGAGAAGAGAAGAGAAGAGAAGAGAAGAGAAGAGAAGAGAAGAGAAGAGAAGAGAAGAGAAGAGAAGAGAAGAGAAGAGAAGAGAAGAGATCCAAACAATTCTTTAAAATGTGTGCGTTGCAGTTTTGTTTAGCTTTAGAGCGTTAGTTTTTTTTTGCCAATCGATAGATATTTACGATACTGATCAAAATGTGAAGAAATTTTTATTGATTTCTCAAAAAAACTTCTTTCCACGCTCACTCTAACGCTCACAAACCGCACAAAACTACCATACCCACACCTTTAAAAATGTGTCGAAATTTTTTATAATCTTATTAGTCATGTCTTTATATTGGGTCACATATGACTAACAAAAGTCTTGTAAGTTTCTGTCGATTTCCAAAAAATGTTTGCCACGCCTACTCTTACACTTTACTCTAAAGCCGCCAAGGCCGTCACGCCCGTACATTTGACCAATTTTTAATTTTTTTTATTTAATTCCCCAATATTGATATCCCAAAAAAAAAAGATTAACTTTCGCGTTCACACTAGTTGAGTACCGGGTATCTAATAGTCGGGGATCTCGACTATAGCATTCTCTCTTGTTTAAATAGGATCTGTTATATGGATAAATGGATATGGATATACTCACTCCTTCAACTGTGTCAATTAAATTATTTCCAAGGCTGATAATTACAAGCATGGTTAACATATCGATATTCTCAATAGCTTCAATTTTGTTACTAAATAACGACAGAACTTCCAAATTTACTAAGGTGTCAAGATTTTCGATCTTCTCAATAAAATTGAAGCTTAGATTTAAATCTTTAAGGTTTGTTAACATTTCAATATTTTCAATGGTCTCTATTTTGTTGCAATTAAGGCAAAGCTTGGTCAGATTAGGTAATATCCATAAGTGATCAATACGTAAAATATCTGAAAAAAAGACATATATCAAGATTTGAAATTAAAATAAATAGAAAAATAATAGAATAAATAATAAATGGAACTAACGAAAAAGTTACGAAAATAACCGAATTGATTACGTATACTGTCAATTTTATTGTATATTACAGATAGAAGGAAATTTATTCTAGCCACTATTGACTAATAGCCTAATAAATAAGACTAATGAAAATATAAAAATAAAATATATATAAATATATATAGTAGCATATGTGCCATAGTATAACACTTGACTAAATATACTTACACACACACATACATTACCACATAGCAACAGCCATACACAAAATCATAGAATGTCTTGAAATATAATTCATAAATTTAAGTATAACATAAGAACTCCACTTCTGGCGACAATAACAAATCCAGATTGCCCTAATGTAAACATTAACCTCCGCTGCCGAATCCGTTATTCCCACCAAAGGGTCAAAACCGCTTACGCAGCTCAAGTTCTCGGCTGATCAGTACCCATGAGCGATCCACTCAAGAGGGCACCCAATCCAACAGACAAAAACATCCGCATCCGCATTGGCGACTCCCACCAGAGGGTCAAAACCGCTTACGCAGCTCAAATCCTTGGCTTATCCATGGGCGATCCACTCAAGAGAACGCTCAATTTATAGAAATACATAAGAGAGCCTTTTTAGCTCAAGACATAAAGAAGTAAATAGGTCAAGGTTTGCTAAGCGTTCGCTTCGCAACTTAAGATTAGATTCAATTCTTTCGCTCTACGAATAAGACGTGAATTGTCTGCGCTTCCACACTTGTAATTTTATTTGAATAAAGATTATATTTTTTGTATTACCGTGGATTCGTTATTAGCGCAGTCGGTGGTCCTAAACTTATAGTGACTTTGTGCCTTATCAAGAAGTAACTAATCCGCCAGTCAGACAGACAGTGCTTTATAATGTGGTAGGATGAACACTCATAAGGCCCACGAAGCATACGAAGAAGCATACGATCATATCCCCGTTAGGAATAAGAATATTATTGCTATCTCGCTCTTACTTATAAGCTAGCATTAAGAGATAAGAATGTACACCTAGCTCACTCTCTCACTTGAGAGAGCATAAGAAAAGAGGAATACGCGAGGCGCGGCATTCGGTGGCGTGAGCTTGAAGGGGAGAAGTCGAATAAAGAGATTGTGAAGTTATTTAAAGGAAGGAGCACATATATTCATTTTTCGGCGTCCACAATATCAGAAGTGGGCATTACCCACTATGCCTGACACTAAATGGAATCAATTCTCAGTGCCCCAACTAAAGAAGTGGTTGGAAGCTCTTGGATGCCAGACTTCCGGCACAAAAGCGGAACTAATAGTGCGTCTGCAGGCCATTTCCCCAGAAACGCGTGGCGATTCACCGCCAAATAACGGATCAGCAGAAGAAGAGGTGGAGGAATTGGATGGAGCTGCAGCCTGGCCAAAGCAGAGAGAGCCACAGGGTGGAGACACACGCACGATCCCGTTCGACGAGCAGTCATTGCAGTCAGAACCCCCGGAGAACCTCGATCTGGATCAGCTATCGTTGGTGGATGCAGAGAGAGCCACTCTAAAAAAGCTTCGGGATGAAATAGAGGCAAACATGGCTGTGCTGCAGAGGATCCAAGCGGATATCGACGACGCGAACAAGAGTAAGTCTGCTCATGTTCGCCAGATCAATGACGTCATCGAGAACAACAGCAACGGAAGCCACGGCAATGTTAACATATGCGCTAACAGCACCGACGCCAATGTTAACAGCATACCAGTGTTAGAAAAGAAACCGCTGGTAGTGTTGTTCAGCACCAGAGTCGAAATGTAAACAAGCTTCTGGAATCTCCTGCAACATCGCTTGCCTTGGCAAAAGAGGTAACGATGGAGTTTGACGGCAGCTTATGTGCGCGCAATTGGGTCACGCAGTTTCAAAACATCGGAAAGATTTACAATTTGGACGACGTATGCATGCACATGCTGCTAATTGCCAAACTAAAAGGAAACGCACAGCGCTGGCTGCACGCAAGCGCCACACGCATCCTAGAATCGACCGACCAGCTGTGCGAACAGTTAATCTTGACATTCAAGGTGAAGTTGTCAAAAGGGGAACTGAGGAACGCATTTCAAAAACGCGAATGGCATCCGGATGAGAAATTTGCTGTTTACTTCGAGGACAAGGTGATGCTGGCCAACGACATCAACATCGATCTAGAGGAGCTCCTGGAAAACATTATTGAAGGAATCCCAGCAACAGCGTTGCGCAACCAGGCGCGCATACAGCGTTTCTCCGAGCCGATGCAAATTCTGCGGGCTTTCTCGGAAGTCCGTCTGCCGAAGCACAAAACAGGGAGCAGTTCATCAAAGCGCCTTACTGGAGGAGGTGCAGCCAATAAGGACTTACGTTGTGCCAATTGCAACTCCAAAGGGCACTTCGCCAAGGAGTGTCTCAAGCCAAAGAGGGAGCCCGGATCCTGCTATGGCTGTGGGGCATTTGGGCACTTCGTCGGACAATGCCCGGAGCGCAAGAGCGCCAATATCAACAATTATGTAAGACTAGTCAAGATTTTTTTCACAATAGCTATAAAATCCCATTAATTACAGAATGCCTCATAGACACAGGGAGTCCAATATCATTTACAAAGTTAAGCAGTGTATCCAAAGAAATTAATTTAGAATCCGCTTCAGGAACCTATTTCGGGCTGAATAAAAGCCAACTGACAATACGTGGAAAAAGCTTATGTTACATTATAAAAGAAAAAGTTAAATGGTATTTTTATTTGTACGTGGTCCCAGACGAGTCTATGAGCCATAATGTAGTTCTTGGACGAAATTTCATGGAAGCGTGCCAGTTGAAACTGGATCCAGACGCCTTGGGAAGGATAACGGTCAACCCAGTCGATAGTAAAAGATATAAAAAAGCAAATAGTAAAACAATCAGTTCTATTGTTAGTGAAACAGTTAGTGAAACAGTTAGTGAAACAGTTAGTGAAACAGTTAGTAAA
>NC_024512.1:1635907-1638203 GCF_000001215.4 Drosophila melanogaster | reverse complement strand
AAGTATAGTTTCTCCAAAGTTGGCATGCTTACAAATAACAAATTTATGAATTGCTGGGTACGAGACCCGACTACTTCCAAGAGGGGGAAACTAAATATAGTTTAACAGGAAGTTCCTACTAGATGGAACAGCGCTTACTAAAATTATATCTAAAGCACCATAGATCAACGGTTTAAAAGGCAGTGTTCTTTATTCAGGCAGAGTCTTTTTTTATTCCAGCATAATGATTCTATTATGAAACATAATAAGTAATACATAATATTTTATGGGTTCCGTACAGAAATAGTAACTCGGCCCACCGCCTTGCCCACAATCACGCGTGGAGAGACCCACCACTTGAAATCAAATTTAAGTGTAAAGCGAGCGATAAAGATCAAGAAAATAAGAGCTGCTCGATGTTGTTATTGGTAACCTTCACCTTAGAAGTTCTTACAAATTCTAATCTATGTTATTTTTGAACAATTGGCACCATGCGAAATATTCTTTTTTAGCATTGCCATAACGTTATTATTATTTAAATATAGGACATAGAGCAATTTTGACCTGTGTCAAATAGTGTCTTTACTTTTACTCTACTCTACGGTTATAATAAATATTATTCCCCAATCTTTGTTGAATATTCTTATAAGAAGCGCTCAATACCCAGTTACACCCTAAAGAAAAGTGGCAACCGAGAATGCATTCTCTTGCTTCTCATCAAATAGATATCATACATTACATACTTTTCAACAATCTACTAAACCCTTTAAATTATATAACTTTTAAACGGCTTCTAATAAAGCTGACACAGTAGATTCCGCATAATCCGCCACTGAGTAGATAGTGGGCCAAAGATTCTGTGGCGTGAAATAGATAGCTGTCCGAATAAAATAACATTTCCTCTTGTATTAGTATAGCAAAAGTTATGTGGTAGTTGCGATACTTGAAGGAAAGGCTACAGACCCAAGAAGATCTATTAGTAGCGGAAAGTATTCAGTAGTCTAACGATTAGGTTGAGCATAATCAGAACAGTAGGGTCCAGCTGCACTAAAGCTGGACAGTAAGTACATCGACAACTATGGTGTGATAACTATTGTAGTTCGCAATCCCTTTCCACACTTAAAATGCTTGGGTGAGATCGGTGTACAGCTTCTGGAAATAAGAATTCTATTTGCCAATCTAGCAATAAAATGGATGGACCGGCAGACATCGGTGTATCGACTCGGTTGTTGACTATTCAAGAATATACAAATTATTGCTTTTTTAACAATATTTTTCCAAAGGTGCTTGCAAGCGTGTTTTAATCTACTAAACAATAAAATTATTAATGTTACTTAAAGTTTACTAAACAAAATTATATGTAAAGCCAAAACAGTAATAATATTTTTTGCATTTTGGTGTTACTTACACGAATAAGTAAAAAAATACAATATTTATACTTACTATTAAACTCCAAACGCATTGTTAAAATTTGTTCCAATACAACAGGCTCCAGTTGATGTAAACGTCTTCCCTCACCACGATGAACGTGTTTTAAATATGAGCTTTCAATCAAGGAACGGTTAATTATTCCAGGTTCAATATCTGGGTAAATAACTTCATCCACAAGGGGCTTCTGTACTTCGGAATTATTTATTTGATCGTCTTCCATATCAACTCGAGTTACTTTTAAAGAAAAATATATATACCTGGGTATTTCTTTTAAAAATATATTATATGTTATTGATATATAACTCTATGTATCCTAAGCCTTATATAAATCCAATTTCTGAAAAGTTGCAAAAAAGAAAAAAAAGGCCAGCTTGGACACTTCGAGTTCCCCGACTACCAGTACCCGTTACTCAGCTAGTCTGAATGCAAACGCGAAAATTCCTAATTTTTCTGGGATATCGATAGATACTGGGGAAAAAAATGAGAATAAAATTTAAAATTGTTCATAAGTGTGGGCGTGACCGGTTTGGTGGCTTAAGAGCGTTAGAGTGGGGGTGGCAAACAGCTTTTTGGCACATCGATAGATATTTACAAGACTAATAAAAATTGTGAGGGGTCTTAAAACTCCCCACTGATCTGGATGCAGGGGAGTGGCCTAGCAACAGTGAAGACAGCTGGGATGCAAGAAGAGTCAAGACTCGTTCCGGCCAAGGCCTCGGAGGTCGAACGGTAACGGTGGGGACTTTGGACATGCACAAAGAGGACACACCGTGAACTAAAGGTACATTAGTTGGACCTTGTACCTGAACGGGCCGTGCCCAATCGGGGAGAGGGATCCTCGCGGCCTATAAAGTAATCGGTGAATTAGAACGTGCGAAGAAGAAGA